>NW_019214175.1:82804-144506 GCF_002532875.2 Varroa jacobsoni | reverse complement strand
TATAATATATAGATAATGGTAATATACTATTAATAATAATAGTAATTGGTAATAATAGCAATCGTAAACGTGTCTCGTGTTTTCAAACTGTTTCTTTATTTTGTGTGCTATGATTTTATTTAGTTTTGCGTTCATCCTTTACCTGTGCTTTTCAACGTCATTGTGAGCCTAATGTAGCTCGACGGAAGCCTGTTTAAAGTAGCGCCTGTGTCCGGCGACTAAAACGAAACAGAGGAATAGTCATTTGACAATTCTCTTGCTGCTTTCGTATGCGTATCCTTTCGTGTTTGTAGGAAGCTTCTGAATCAATGCTTGTCTCATTTGATTTCATCTACAGAAAGGCACGGTGCATGAAGAAGCCCAGTGCAGGTGGACCACACGGTCAATTAGCACTATCGCGTTCTTCTCCTCAGACTCTATTATCACCATGCATCGTAATTCATTCACTTCATATATATATATATATATATATATATATATGAATTAGTATCATTTTGCCATAGCAGTAATCGTAGCGAAGGGTAGTAACTGATAGAGGATTCATTACCAACAAAAGGTAATAATCTATTGCAACTAGGTTAGGACGCTCGTGTCACCCTGTTTCTGCACTTAATTACGTAGCTGTCATGGTGGTTCGTTCAACTGACAGCGTTCCTCTTTTATCCTGAACGAATAGACAGGTCTGTATTGTCTTACGGGTGTTTTCGCAATACGCTCGTTGTCCACTGCCCCGTTTGGTAAGCATGTTTCAAAGAGAAATTGCCTGTGTCAAAATTTCTTCAAACTCAAAACACATGACATATGCTTTAATTATGCCCTTGTCCTGTTACTTTATTTCGTCGCTATTATTATTAAAGGCAAGATCAGAGGTACACTATTACTTCTACGAGTCTCGCTCGTCATTAAACGCATAGTTTTTAATCATCAAGTAGTTCATATATTAATCTTAGTTTTGCTATTACGAGTATATTGTTCTGTCATCAAACACTGTTCTTCACTTTAACCTACTGTTATTCATTTGCAATTTGCTACCTTTCATCAACCCGCGCACAAATTACTTCTCCTCGTAATTTCCTAGTTTAGTTTTACTCAAGTCATGACATTTTCCTCCGCTTGTCATGTCCACTATATGAGCGTACAAATGGGCCTGGGTTATTTACGACCAAAATGTTGAACAAAAAACAATACGCCGTCTCGTTTGTGGGGAAGCGCGCCTGGATCGTGTCCCATTCACAGAAACGACCGTCATCGATCGTTGTTCTTCTATATTGCATCATCTTGTGCGAAAAATGCTTTTTTTTTTTCAACGCTTGTAAGTGTGGCTAGCTTTTCACGGCTGTATCCTGCTGCGAAGTGTGCACGGCTTCTATATTCCCTTTGCAAATGTTGTCGCCATCATTCGCACAGTGGATGTTCTTAACGTACCAGATAGCGTTTTGTCGGGTAGAATTATCGATTATATGAATTTTCGGCATACCGTTACGACATCGATTTTCAGCAGGGTAATAAAGTTTGTGCTGAACGTCTTGCGGTGGGGGGCAGAACGGGGCTTCTTTTATGCTGTTGTTATCGTATTGTCGTATTAGCTATTGTTGTTGATCTTATTATTTATATTCTGAATGATGTTTATTTTCGAATTGTTGTAACGGCAGTATTTTTTTCGATTACGATGTTCGCAGAGCGCTGATAATATCCTTTCGATTCAAAGGTGCTTAGCAGACGGCCCTGACAAAGTGCGTATATTGACCTAGCTTTGTCATCCCATCAAGATGCGTGGTCAAACACATAGTATTATAACCACGTCATTAACCGTTATCATCACTTAGCAGCGATTATAAACACGTCTTTTTCAAGATAGATAATATTAGACAGTATTAGCTTATAACTAACTAACGCTTCTAGCCGAACATAGTTGAAGCATTATGCTCGTTCTTCCTTCTGCTTGACAATGGCACCCCTAATTTCTTTCACTTTGTCAAGCTTCTCTTATCCGAACCCGGCTCAATCTCTCAGCTTCATTCACGCCTCGGCTACAACACACACTTCAAACCCTCCCGCACACTAAACTCACGTGGATTCAGTCGTCATTTCTTTTTAATGGAGTTCAATATATGACATAGATATTATGAAGACTATTGGTTTGTCATACTACAGTTTCATGTCTTTAACGTTTATATTTTCTTCCTGGACGCCTTGTCTATTACTGCCAGCTTATTTCGAACTCATCGAGCATAGAAATCTTTTCATTTCGAACCTCAACCATTGCTTTGCTTGTCCCCGTTCTATTCATTTACAGTCTCCCTAATATTCATACATCCGCTGTCAATGGGTATATCTTTGGCAGTATGAATGGTGAACTAATTCTCAAGAAAATCAATTAGATCATCATCATATTGAGGTGCCAATGTCGACAACAATCTGCCGGGCAAGACTGTAGTTTGCGCCATTGCGGCGAATACGTCCGGATCAATAGGGTGAACAAGGATAACGAGCGTTCGTAGCTAGGCAATGGCTGTCTTTAGTATTTTCATTTGTTTTACTTGTACAGGGTCCTCTGCTGAGCTGGATAGCGCTTCACTTTACACCAACTTCGATCCAGCTACTCACTCAGACTTATCGTGCCTTCCCACTCGGGATTACCTGGTGACACCTATCTAAGACCGCCGGGTGGCTTTTAAAGGAATCAGCCATCAAAAAACTTTTGGCGAGAGCAACAATGGAGCAACTGAAAGATAAAACCGATATTCAAAATAGGTAGGTTATTTTGATAAGAAAAACATCTCTAGCTGTGTGCACAATTATGTAGTAAATATATGTATTTATAATATATAGAATGTTACTGACATTCTGATGTTGGCATTATGTAGCTCGTTATCTTGTTTCTATTTGTATATGTTAGAGCAAAGCGAATTCTTCTTAATGTTACGGATATTCAGTTGATTTAAATAAGGGTAGTGGGAGGGGGGAATGGAGATGGAGGGGAAGGGGTTCCATGTATCTGGTGTTCACTAGACGTTTGGTTATTTTAGTTGTACGTCGCATATCATTTCTGTTGACGCGTTTTTGTCTCATACTTCTATGCGACGTCACCTCCGAAGACGTTCATCCGTAATGCCGTTTCAGCCAATGACTAGGTCTTCTTCCATCGGGAAAGGACCAACCATCCGCTCAGGTCGTTCAACAGGTAGATACAGTGGCAGTTGTAGTACGGATCTAGGTTCCGCTCGATTGTTGGTTACAGGTGACCGCTGGTGTTGGCGCCATTGGGTGCGGTTAACGTCCAATGCAACATGCCGTCTGGCAATGCATTTGCAGCTGTTGTTATTTCTGGTGCTGCAACCGTTTAGCTTCGGGTCTCCGTTTTTTCGACATGTTGCTTCCCGTCTGGACCCGTAGTGACCTTGTGTGTCGTGGTGATCGTTGCGGTTTTTTCGTGTGGATAGCCTTCTGAATCGTGTTCGATTTCCGTCACTGTTCTAGTAGTCACGTTTGTGCTATAGAAATGATTGCAGAAATAACGATGACGCGGGCAGAAGTACCACGTGACGCAAACAGATGCCATTGAAGAAAATGCAACGGACGTATTAGACAAGAAAGCCATCCAGAAGAAAACGATGAAATGAGTAGTTTATTATGGCTACGTGTCACTTGAATTGTTTGAGTTCGGTCGGTACAACATCGATGCAACAATATAAACGGGATATGGTAATTGTATTACTAAGCTTGTCTATGCATTATCCTGATAGCTTTGTTACTCGATTTGCCTTAAGCAAATATTGTCACCTCTTCAAGTTAACTGTGTCTCCAATAGTAGATGTCGCCCAAAAATTGAGATCCCTAGGACACTGCTATGGGAGCCACGAGGTGTGTGCATATTCACACAAATAGAAATCTTTCTTGTTTTTTTTATAGGGGAGGCCTTGGATGAGCAACGGAAGTGCGGTTTCGTACAGAACTTACTGAGTAGTAGAGAGTGACTCGGCTGCCGTCATCATCTCGTCGAGCAGTTGACTTCCTGCAAAGTCAAGGCAGAAGCATTCGTTGTGGTGCTCGAATGGGGGCTAACTGGATACTAGTGTTGCAATTAGCGGGAAAAATGAATCGATCATTCCTAATAACTATAAATAGAACGTCTGGCAACCGTAAAGACACCGTTTAGCGAACAGTGAAGGACCAATAAGCAATACAATAACGCTATTATTGCATTAGGGTTCTTAACACAGGCAATACATTAGAAGGAGATGCCAGTGTAACTGGCCATTGATTAAGACCAATTTACTGTATCAATAGCTTTGTTTATATTTGTCGCTATTACTATTAGTACGCTTTGTGCATCCTATACATATATGTTCCGACGTGAACAAGGTCCCATTATATATATAGACCTTGTTTACGTCAGAATGTAAGCAAGGTTAATGGATAGGTAATGGATACGAAAACAGTGTACCGCAAGACTTTTCCTTTGCTCCATACTCTTGTACTTGTGTACACCGCTTTCTCAGTTCACCTCAGCCGCTGTCGAATGTTATCCCGTTGTTTTTCTTTAATTATGTTTTTCATCGTCCATGAGCAGTTGGCATGCAGGTAGTAGTATTCCATTTAGCAATGAAAACAATGATAATAGTAGCATAACAAGCATCGATAGTAAGGAAAAAACCAACGTTATAATGAAGTTATTGCGGTACTTAGGACTTAGTTACTGCCTAGAAATTGTATGACAGGTCTCTAGCCGTTCGGAGGCAGCAGAAGCGAACAAAACTTTGGATGCAGGAGAAAAAGCTTTGGAAAAGGACTTAGCAGCGTACAAAGGCGTTGATATGGCATTGAAGACTTGAAGGTTCAAAAATAAGAACAATTGTTGTGCGATCGGTCACTCACCTCAGTTGCCCTCTCTGTTTGTTACGCATACTCTGTGCCTGTTTCCAAAACTGAGCAAAGGTTCGATCTCGAAGAAGCACGCTACAGAAGAATGCTAACTCATCGTCGCCAACTCATCAATATTGTTTCTTCGTTTGTTTCATTATGTATGGACAGTTGTTATTTTTTGATAGAAAAAACATCAAGTCAATTGATGGTCGACGCCCTTCGATCTTGCAGAAGCGATAATAGGTCAAAAAAATTGCTCAGATTAGAGAAATCTTTACCGTACTGCGCCCGAATGAGACTGGAGATTACACGCGCCGGCGTTATGAGCTTTGCAAAGCCTGACCCACTAAGTTGTTTCGTGTGCCAGTACGGCATCGTCATGGCCATTTGATCAGCTATCGCTCTCTGTCATTACCAGCTGCGTTGCTCGACTATGGTAACAGAGTCCTACAGCTGCAGCAGTATCGCCATTTCGACTGCATAACATGCGTATATTTATTCATATCAGCAAATTGCACAAACCGAGGCAATAACAACCGAGTCAGCTAATTAGGAAGGGTACCACAAGGAATATGTGCAAACATGCTTGTACACCCAGCGATTCCTCCGCACGAGATGCTTGCAGACTTAGCATGTGATCAACAGAAACGACTAACAGCAACGAAAAAAGCCGAAGCGAAAAAAAAAACCCGAATTCTCTGTGCTGAATCTACCACCAGGTTCAACTTAGCCTTTAATGCCTATACGCAGACCGTATCACGGCATGAATGTAGACAGCTGGCCGGTAACGAAAGCTGAGACCTTAAGATATTACCGTTAGAAATACCACAAGGAGTAATTACTTGCGAATCCTCCGAACGCGCGGATGGTGTGTGGTGGATTCGAATCGGCAGAGCAGTTGTAAGAGAGAATTGGTGCTGGACCCATCGTTCATAGCTTGGCAGAGTACGTGATTCAATGATATACAAATATGCGGATATCTGCAGTTCGTATGACATTGGTCTCAGTTGGCCATTAGTGACTTAAGTTATTGGATGATATTCGGAATTTAGTCGTGCCTAAACGCGATGTTCACGAAAATCGGTACCGAAAAGCGAAGAAATGTAAGATATCTCCAGAATATCATTAAAAAGAGACAATAGAGATTGCGCGGTTACGGGTACTGCCAACAGGTAGGATCGATTTTAAACGGAACTTTGACTTTTGGAGAAGCGAGGTGTCTACACTAGCAAACTTCTACGATGGAACTAATATGCCCGTATTATCATTGCCTCGTTCGTGTTTTATTCTCCGTTAGGAATCGTGGAAATAATATTTTCGGTGATTTCAGCGTTCGTGGAAAGAGCGTAGAGCTTTCTGAGTCGTTTCGGGTCAGAACGTTTCTACATAGCCAAGGGCCTGGTGGTTTCTTCCTGTACGTATCGACCACTGCCTCGTATCGACTATTCACCTCCGTGCAACCTTACTAACCCTAATGTCTGCACCCTATTCCGCCCAAGCCAAATCCCGAAACGACCGAACGGGAACCTAGTGCCCATTGCAGTCAACCCCAAAATGCTACCGTAACCAACGATGGTGAGACGCAGTATTCGTTGACATTGATGCCCCACGAAGGGGCGACACGAACGGTACAATAATAGCCACTACACAGAAACCGATAAAGCCAATAGAGAAAGGAGGAAAATGACCAGTTAAACAACAAATATGATCTAGGGTAACAAATTATATGCGCAGTATATGCGAAATAAAAAAAAAATGCAAAACATTAAATTAAACGAAAAATGGGAAAATTAACAACGAAAAAAAACAAACGAAAAGCTGGGTCAACAAAATGTACCCAACGGCAAGATGCTTGCGGCGAGCATATAAAACGATCAATTGTCTCGCAATCAGAAAACAACAACAACAACAACAACAACAGCTTCAAATTGCATCTATATTATTATATCGTCAACATATCATGATCATTCTATTCGATATTTATTATAATATGGCTGCCGTTACACTAATTACTTTCAACGCATACAGACGTATAAAAGTGGAGTATTTGCACTGCTACAGATGTGTAACGAGCAACGATATAAGCACAGCGGTATCAAATGCTTGAAACGGAAAAGTACGAGAGCGTTACACAAAAAATTTTCGGTATTTAACCATTACGCGGACGTATGAATATAAACAGACGAGAAAATTCACCTATTTACTAGATGCGATGAATTAATAGTGAAAATAAATAAACACCAGTTATACTATATACGCTACTATATAGAAAAGAATATATATATATATACACATACATGGAGCGTTGTTTGTGGATGCTCGGTAAATTCTGTGGGTGACAAGTGGGTGGGTGCTTAGGGTGTATAAGTGCAAAAAGAAAGAGGCGAGGTTCGCGCAAAAAATTTCCAACATAAACAACGACAACAACAGGTACTAATTAATAAGTGGCCAATAGAATGAAGTAATAATCAGTGATGGTAGAAGAAAAAATGTAGTTGTATTAGCTATGAGAATGCGCATATAAAGGGTAAATGAGAAAGAGATCAAGTCAATATTCTACCTTGCGTTTGCTTGCAGTCTGCGAATGTTGTCGAGGTGTCGCCGGAAGTGCTGCTCGGCATCACAGAAGAGGCAGTAGGAGCCGTGGTTGTAAATGCTGTTGCGGCAGAAGAAGATTGCTTGGGGATATTTGCGCCGGGACTGCTACTCGCGCCAACCGGCCGCTGTTGTTGCAAAGCCATCATAAGTGAGACATTGGCTTCTACGCAGGGACCCTTCAACTCTGGACTGACCAACGGCGACGTTCGCTTCTCGATGAGGTAGTCGACCGTCGATTCCGCAAACGAAGTTGAACCGGGAATTATTGTCCTGGTGCTGCTGACCGCCGTAGGGCTAACCGCTGTAGTAGTTTGGCCAACGGCAGGAATCATCGAATAGTCGTCGTCACTGTGAAACAGTCCAGAGTCCGGTTGGTCGCTGCCGATGATCGTCGTACTGTGGTCTCCTGCCGACTGACTACGTGGACTCGTTGTGGTTGTCGTGGCTATACTTATATAGCCGCCCTGGCCTGGCGTGTCCTGACCAATCGGACTGCCTGAGGCGGATAGCTCTCGGAACTCGTCCGCGTCGCCCGTTGTCACAATCATCTTCGTGACAGTCGTTCGGGTTGTCAAGGTCGTACCTCCATCGTTGCTGTGGCTAATTGTCTTCTGCACGGTGACCGTGGGTGACATGCTCAAGACGCGTTCGCCTAGAACTTCGCCACTACCCGAACCTTCCTTGCCCTCGTAAAACGAATCCCATTCTCCAATCTCTTTGACTTCGTGCAGCGAATCATACAGCGCGGCCTCGCCGCCATGAGAATGCGACAAAGAATCCGGAAAATCAGGAGTCTGTACCTGGGCCAACGAGTCCGGCTCGATGCCCTTATCCTCATCTTGGCTAGCCTCACGTTTATGATGCTGTTCAATCTCTTCGATCAGACTGTCCAGCAGCGATTCATTGCCTCCGTCCTCGTAAGATCCACTCTCGCCCCCCACGCCTGCTGCCGTTGATACTTTTGGGATTACTATCTGGACCCCTGAAGTTACTACATCTGCGCTAGCACTCACTACGTTGGGCTGCCGGGAGCTCTGCAAACTGCCGGTGGAGCATTGGAGCTCCGTCACGACGGCCGAATCTGGGCTTCCTTCGGAAAGCGACGCGTTCGCCTCGAGGTCTGGGTTGAGACCCAGGTTGAGCTGAGAGGAAAACATCTCAATTTCCTGTTCCCGGATGACAGCCATCGCCCTATCGGGCTCTGACTGTTGAACGCTTCCCTGCAGACCCTCCAAATGTATCTCGCGTTCCAAACGTTCAAAATCGGCTGGCTGCTGGCCCCCAGCGCTTAGAGCGGCGGGAAGAAGGTCACCTGCCAGTCTACTGCCGCTGCTGGTTCCTGCCGATCCAGACCCCGCCAGGCCGGACATACTACCCTGAAGACCTTGCGTTGGCGGCAAGCTTCCCGTCAGGTGACTACTCGACTCGAGGCTCGATGCGACACTATTCTTGGATTGCGCCATTTCCGCTTCCAGCCTTTCGAACTCTTGGAGCGAGCAAACACTCATATCATCTCGCTCACTGCCTCTGCCCAACGACCTCTTCATTGAGGCGGAATCCGCGTCCGGAGTGCTCCCGTGGTCATCCAGAATCGGACTAAGCCTCTTCCTTCTCAGCATTCCCACGGTCTTGTCGCTGTGATAACCAGCCTCATAATCTTCGTCGTCCACTTCGGTCATGTCGGTCATCCCACTGCTAGGAAGTCCGTACGGATACCGCCGAAGAAGCTCCTCCATGGGGCTACTGCTCTCGTCTCCTTGTGGCTGACCGCTTTGCTGTTGCGAAACATGCTGTTGAGACGCGGTCACATCGCCAAGCGCTAGCTCTCGGGGCGGGCTTTGCTTGGGCGCATCGGCCCATAAGCCCTCCCGGGGCCGTTCAGTGCTCACAGGTCCAATTGGCGATTCAAGGATGGTATCGCTCGCATCCGATAACTCGCCACCAACCCCGCCTGTTGTTGCTGTCGAGAAATGACTGGCCGAATGTTCTGACCCATCAGAGATCGTCGACTGCGTTGAGGTCTGCGCGGTTTTGTACGTTGAGGATGTCGTTGAGACAGACAACTTCGATCCTTGCGACGCTGTCTCGTACTCGGTCGACGTATGGGTAGCGGTCGTCGTTGACGAAATCGGCTCAGATGATGAAGCAAACTGCCGCCGTTCCGAGTCACCTTTTTCCGAGGACTCTTCAGACAAATAGCTTTGCCTCTTCTCCTGATCGCCGCTACTGCCCTCAGTAGAACCCCCATCTTGCTGTTGCTGCGGCATGGAACGCCGCATGCGAACTACTACTCCGTCCCCACATTCAGCCTCTTTGCTTAGCGACTTTCTATCACTGCCCATCGCATTATCATTAAATCCATCGTCACTTCGGTTAGCTTCATCATCATCATCGTCGTCTGAAGCCGAATGTGTGATATCCTGCGAAAGGGTGGACTCGTCTCGGGACTCCTGCTTGAGCATGGAGCCCTTGACTAGCTGGACCGTGTCCGAGGACCCGGTCATTGACGTCGTCGACGTGGTGACGGTGGTTTCGGTTATAGTCAACGCCTCAACGCTTGCTGCAAAGGTGCTTGCACGCTGGTCCATAACACTGCCGAACTCAACAGGCCCAACAACCGTTTGTCCTTGTTCCGACAGTTGCTGTGGGTGCGACGGCACATTACAGATGTGTTGTTGTCGTTGGACATGCTCCGACAATTCCGACACGAGGGTGTTCTCACCTGGCCGGAATTCGATGCGTGCTTCCGACGATGAGTCGTCTCGAAAGGCGACATTCTCAAATGCCATTGGACACTCGATTGAGGCCACTGCTATTGGCCTCATTTGGTGGTGTTGTTGCTGCTGCTGCGGTGTGTCGTTGTAGCTGATGTCCTCAGAAAGTCCTCTACTTCGCCCATCCTGGCCAGCGTGCTCTGTCGTAAAAACATTGATCAGTAAAGCCTTCCGCTGTCTGTTTGAGAGAGCTTTTATTGTTGTTGGATTGCTGATAGTAGAATGGAACTTGATTGAACTGACAGTTGTACTTCGGTATTTGTCTGTTTGCTGATAGTATTCGATTAAATCAGCTGTTCCTAACTTTCTCTCAACATAAACGGACTAACGTGAATTGAATTCTAATCAGGGTATCATGGGTACGAGCTGATCTGACCTACTAGCAGAACATTATCCTTTGCCCATAATGTAGCCTCGACATCAGATAATAAGAGCACAGTTATGACGAGGTAGAAGGATATCCCTTATCATCTATTATCTGATAGTTAGATAGAACAGCTTTTTTCGACATTTCCCAGCAATCGATAATGATTACTGACTGCAATCAATCATTTGCAATTGTAATGCTGACGAGCAATGAAAAACAATCAGTAAAACAATCGATATTGGTGCAAGTAATCTTGAAGTACAAAACGCAATGTTTGTGTGTTTGTCTGTGTAAGAGTGTATGGAAAACTTACATAACAGTAAAGCTAGAGAGCTAACTACAATACGATCCTAAAAATAGCGACAGCAATGAAATTAATAACGATAGCGATAGCAATAAAAACAATAGTAGTAACAGCTTTGGGGTAAACAACGGCAAATAGTTATCCTCTCTCGCTCGAGAGTAATGCTTACGAATAGCATTACGCAGTCGACACGGGCAAACGCAGCGACCAGCACCCCCATCTATGATGAGCTGATATTTACTAAGAGAATACTCCGAATGAAAACCCCCTGAGGAGCCTATATGGAAGGTTTGCTACAGAACCCACGGCCGGTTAGACGGAGTACGATACACCATGGGGCATCGGTTAAGATAATGTTATGGATGGAGCATATTAAAAGCGGACTGATTCAAGCTTATGGACAGCTGAGAGGTAAAGGTTAAACATCAAGCCATATCAGACATGCGTATACAACAATATAAGAAAATTGTCATTTTTTATCGGCGGGTTTTTGCTATTAGAGGTATAATTCGGTGGTACATTTAACGTCAAGCAGTGGTATTTAGCTAAGGAAACTCTACACTGCTGGGTAATGTACATGACATCTGTTGGTAAGGACAACATACACTAGGATGTATCTACGCACGGTAAAATAAAGACTGATGTAAAGTGTGTATAAGGGATAAACAAGGGAAAGTACCCTTTTAGGAAAAATCACTGAACCCAAAGGAACTCAAGGGAATAATAACTCGAGGGATTTCGGGATAAATGACCTTATAACAAGACCTCTATTTATGGATTCGCTGAGGTTGCAGCATATGGGATAGTTTTCTAGGATGTGCTTGATCGAAACGTATCACCAAAAGCGGCCACTCAAGTGCCTTGCTTTCGCGCCAAACAGTCGCCCGTTCCCGGCGCCAAAAGATAGTCATCCGCCATGTTCCCACCTTCACAGCTACTGGACTAAAAATAATGGAAGGAATTTTATATGATGTCATGACTTAGGGACAAACGTGCTTGAAATCACCATTCGCATCACATAAGTCATAGGGAAGCAATAATATATATATTGCTGCTGAAGTGGTGACAGTGAAAAGTGTCGAAACAGAGAGAGAAATAGAAAAAAATTAATATATACTGGACAATGTTAACGAATCGAAGTCAACTGAGCCGTAATCAGTTATAATTTAGGTTAGTCCATATCAATCCAAGTAGTCCAGCTAAAAATATGATTGAGTAACAAATAATACGAAATGGCGAGCATTCCAGTATAAAATACACACAACAGGGTGACTGGAAAGCATGTGACCAGGCTGCATCCTTTACACGTGTAGCCTATTATATATGTATTGTACGCGATAAAACAACGAAGACCTATCGAGGCAGACATGGAAATCGTGATTGGCTGAATAAGCTCTCCGTTTGCTGTGCTCATGACAATCAATCGTTTAGGGACATACGTTTCATTACGGTTTAAACTTTGGAGCAATCGAAGATTTGGGTGAGAGCTAATTTTCATGTTAGCGACACTGACCCGAGCCCCAAACACTGACACAAGATAGATCTATATTGGAGGCACAGGCCGAGCGACTTGAGCAGCTGGGGTCGATGAAATGCGCCAACGAAACTGAACGTATCGCTTTATTATTCAGAGTCGACCGATACCTACCGCAGATACGACAATTAAGTGTCTAATAAACACAATAGCCTAGAGATACGAATTCCTGTATGACCGCCGCGTTGCTAATCCAATCTACGGGCGGGCGTTACCTGACAAAAAAAATGTTTGTTTAGAAAGCTAGGCAGTTCAGTAGTGTCCATTCGTGTTTACACACATTTGTAGGGAGCGAGAGGATGCGGAAAACTGCTATAGAAATCAGCGAAACAGCATGAAAGACTTTGCCGTATTCTGTAATGGGTGTTTGTTCACTGTCGTATAACAACCCACTCGTGATCAAAATGAAGCCGGGGGACCTATGTTAACCTTTTCCACGCTGACGTCGTGCACCGATAAACTCTCTTGATTCCAGTTTAACAGTTACGACTGCTGACCCACGAAGGATGGACAAAGCGGATCGTCGTCGACTATCGCTCAGAGCACGATTACGTGACTGCGCATCACAAGTTTACCGATTTGCTAGCATAAGTTAGAACTTATCAACAATTGAAGACGAACACACATTTCTCGTTCAGTGGGCATATTTGGAAAAGGCTGGTTTGCAAACGATACTACAATTACCCAAAAGTGACATCGAAGTAAGCGTTCTAGCAGCGTTTCCGATCGGATCGTGTTCTTGTTTGATCGGAGTGGTGCGTTCTTGATAAAACATCGGTCTGAGATGCATATCTTTGTATGCACATGGTGTTTCGGCCAGTTATGACTACGAGCAACAACGGAACGCAGCTGTTGCAATGCTTCGAGAAAAGCAGACACCTGAATTGACGCGGGGGCGGTCGTTGAAAAACAGTGCTCTATACCATAGGCTATGTCGATTTTATCGGCTCGTTAAGTTTTGTGTATTACTATTAGCTAATATGACAACATGTATAGATATATTAACTTTCTAAAAGGAAAGAAACAAAGAGCTTGTTATTTCAGAGAACAAGTCGTACGAAGGCAAGAATTGCTCGCGAATGTTGACACTTGCTTTTAGCTGTCAAGGGCAACCGAAAAGAATTGCGAAAGAAGGGTGTTATCAGATGCCATCGAACCGGGTGAGTGCCAAATTATAGATGATAGAAGAAATCAATAAAGCCTCAGTATGCAGTAAAGGGCAAAGCATAGAATCGGAATACTCGTGTATAGTTAGTTAGCTTGTTGAGATTTTTAGATTTTCAGCTTTAAATCGATCGCATTGTATCATCGTTTTAGCAATATCATTGCGTCTACAGAACAAGCGTGTACGCTACCAACTGCGAGTTCGGGCCTCGGATTTTTTTGTTTATTCGGACCTATTTTTTACGAAAAAGAGATGTAGCAAATTCTTTGAAAAATAGCTCTTTCTCAGATTCTTCTTTTAGCTTTGGATCCTTTGAATTCGTTCATGCTCAGTTCTGCTTTCGTTCGTGTTCTTGATGATCTCCATCTACTTTCTGCTTGCTTACTCGTTTGTTGAATCGTACAATTAATAAAAGCAGGGGCTTTACAAATGTCATCGTAAACCTGGTTTTTAAAAGTTTCAACGTACAATTTCCCAAGCAGGCAGTTGAAACTGGGCTGACAAACATGGTATTGACTTTCTCTTAGCAAGAACAACAATAACAGACTAATAACCTTTTGTTCAATCACACAAACAGACAACATTCGGACCAGCACAAGCACGCACACGCACAGACGGACCCACAGGCACCCCGCTTAAAACTGACTTGCGCGTCTGACCCGGGGCAAAGACCACCCTCGGCGTAATTCACTGCCTTTGCCAAAACACAATGTGGTGTTACGTAATACATTTGCTGCTGTTGTTCACTCGAACGTTTAGCCGAACGTCTGAAGTGTACATTCAATTGCCACTCATTCAATCACATCTGATCCAATTTATCAAATTCAAACATCATCATCACCATCATCATCATCATCATCCATATGGACAGAGCATCCAGTCAATCAATTATCAATCCAGTTCATTCACCACGAGAGTTATACAACGCTCAAAGCACTACAGGATACTATGTTTAATATGAGAGACGTGAGGAGGCAGTACTTGCAGTAGGATTATAGTTAACAACTGTACCTGTGTCTTGAGCTGCTGCTAGCGACTGATGTAGAACTGATTGCGCCGACGATTCCGAAGATTGTGAGGTCGTTGTCACGGACGTGCTCGAAGTTGTAGAAGTAGTCATTGAAGTCGCACTGCTGGTGCTAGACACCATCGTAGCTGAGGACGACACTCCCTGTTGGCCTGCGCTGCTGCTGCTGCTGAGAGATTCTTCGTGCAACATCTCTTGTAGCACTGGATGTCGGAATTCAGTGAGGGTTGCACGCGTCTCAACAAGTTCACCTTCGAGACTATCTGCGGATCCAGTCTCGATAATTTCGTCCTCAAGTGAGGAGCTAAAGTCGTCCATTGAAAGTAGGATGGTCTTCTCTTTCATCTGAGTATGATCTGTGCGGAGGCTTGGTTGACATTCTGCGGAGGTCTCGTCCTCTTCGGCTATTTCTTCGATGACGTCTCGGACCAGCTGGTCTGAGGCGGACCTGTCCTTCTCGTGATCGATAAAGCTTTCCGTATCGGGACTAGAGCCGCGCTCTTCCTCCTGCTGCTGTTGTTGTTGACGTGACTGGGGTTCCGCGACAATTCGGGCGGCAGCCAATTGCGACACGATTTCGGCCGCCTTTTCTGTAACCTCCTGTACAATCGTCGAAGCCTTCTCCTGCGTCGAACGAATCTCCTCCGAGAGCCGCTCAACGCTAGGGGTGGACTGATTAAATTGAATACGCGAGTGCTGCTGTTCTCGAATACTACTAGGCGTCAGCAGCGTATCGTGGTTTTCTCGACTGCTAACTTGATTACTCGTCGTTACTGGCGCACTGCCAAATTGCACCGTTCGGCTTACACATTTCGGCTCGATTGTCTGCATCATTTCCTGAATGACCTCCGTCTCGGGACTAAGTTCTCTCTCGACCATCGAACTTTCGCTAATGGCTTCGGACTGTTGTTCCTCCGACAGCGTTTTAGCCATCGTGTCGAGAATGCCTCTGGGAGTATTGATCGGCTCATCGTCATCCTCTAATTGAAAAGCGGCGTTCTCGATGCCTTTGAATCGTTCCAACGGTCCGAGGGTCTCAACGGTTCGCATCTGGTGCTCGCTTACTTGCGTATCGAAGCTTTCCATTTCTTTAGCTGTTGACACCGTCGCAATCGTCGCTGCTTCGGACTTCACTGGCTGACCGATATTTTTGTCCTCGGGAAGTTCTGCGTCCATCGTGAGATGTAGTACCTCAACCCGATTTAACAGTTTTTCTGGATCGGAGCTTCTTGACAGCTGGCACGGATCGAATTCCGAGCGAGGCATTGTTTCGTCGTTAGTGCTTGAAGATGCTTCCAGAGGCACTAACCCGGAAAAATCTTTCGTGTCAGAAGATTCTCCTTTAATCGGCGGCTTAAATTGACTGGAAGATAGTGCCTTGAGCAGGGAGTTGCGGGCGTGTAAATCATATTTCTTGTCAGAGGATGCCACACTTGGTTCATTAGGAGAACAGTGCTTTTGTTGTTCTCCGCCTACAATCTCAGTCTTCTCCTCACGTTTGCGAAGAACTTCCATATACTCTTCAGCGTAAAGCTTACGATCGACCTCGGTTTCGTTTAATTTTACCGCATGTGCCTTCATCGTGGGCGAGCCCCTGATATCGTAGCATTCAGACAGCGTTGATTTCTGTTCAACATACGACGACTCGGTTGTTTCTTCTGGGTATTCTACCCGCTGGTTCTCTGCCTGGTGTGCCTGCAGCACCTCCATGTATTCATCCTGATGTAAAAGTCGATCGGCATCCTCGTCAGTTAGTTTAACCGCATGAGCTTTCATTGTGGGAGATTGTCGAATGTTGAAGTCGGTTGGCATACCCGAGTCTTCGTCTTCCGTTGTTTTCGCGGAGGTTGACGTTTCGAGCTTACCTTTTTCTTCAATTTCCTCATGTTGCTCCTCTTCTTGCTTGCGTAAGACCTCCATATATTCATCCTGATGGAGAAGACGGTCGGCATCTTCGCTTGCTATTTTTACAATATGGGCTTTCATCGTGGGAGATTTAGGGAGATCATATCCGCTATCCCATTGGCCCTTTTCACTTTCAAGTTCAGGAAGATTTTCTTGAATAGGAGTGGCCTCTTGGAACACAGTAGTGGGAGGCTCGGCGAGGTCCTGCAGTGGTCGTTTACTGCGCTCCTTGGGCTCATCCGCCGTCAAAAATTTCTGCTGTGCACTATGCGCTTCCAGCTCTTGCGTACGAAGTACTTCCATGTACTCTTCTTGGTGCAGAAGTCGATCAGTACTGTCTTCGTTCAGCCTGATCGCATGAGCCTTCATTGTCGGCGATTGACGAAGATCAAATTCTTCTGTAAAAGGTAGTTCAGATTGTTCTAACTTTGAGAATTTACATGGCTCTTCCTTTTTCGGGAAGTCACTAGAATCTGTATCCAGGCTAGGCTTTAACTCCGAGTCGGGGGTCTCAGCTCTTTTAAGGGGATGCGCAAGAGGACCAGATGCTTCTGAGAGATCATCTGGAGACAGAGCACCTTCCGGTCGTTCAACTAATTTAGCGGATGCTTGTTCAGTCATAACTGGCTGCCCAGTTGGCTTGTGACTACCTTCTGAAGACGAGTCATCCCCAGGGCTGCTGGCTCGATCATACTGATCTATAGGCGGAGCTGACGCGGCACTTGGAGTGTCAGGCGACAAAGCTTCATACTTAGTTGTGTTGGAATCCAAGACACTCGCTGTTTCTGTGATTGACGCAGTGGTTGCGGGTAGTACACGGCATTGTAGGGATTCAGCAGGAAGCTCTGAGTCAGGGCTTAGCCCACGCTGTTCAGGGTCAAATGACTTGGAAGACGCGATACTGAGCTCTTCTAGAGATCCATCAACTCGTGTGTGCGCTGCTGGTCCGCTTGAAGGTTCACTAATAACAGACTTTGGCGCCACTTCCGAATCGCTAAGGGCTTCTAAGCTCGAGCCACGCCTTAATGGATCGAAATCTTTGTGTGAAGACGGTTCCTCGGGTGAAGAAAAGCTCATCTGTTCCATTCTCTTCTCGATCTCCTCTTTAGTAGGATCTTTCGACTCAAGTTTATGCTTGTTTTTATCAGATTCCGGGGTCAATGGGAGTTCTTCCTTAAGTTCAACTACTTCAGCTAAAATACTTTCGTGTTCCTGCAGTTTGGTGGCAATCTGCTCAACCTCCTGCGAAAGCAATGTATCGTCGTCGCCTTGGGTCAACTTTGAGCTACTTACTTCGACGTTGATGACCTTAGTCTCCTCCATAATGGTAGTGATGTCAGTTTTTATGGAAAATGCCTCCTCTTGAGTCATCGTATGCTCGGGGGTTTCCACAGTGTAAAAAACTCTTTCTTCGGTAATTGTTTCTGGTTCATCTGACACATCCTGGAAGAGAGCACTTCTGTTCACTGACTGTTTCGCTCTAACGAGCTCAGGGCTTTCAACTTTATAGAAGTCCTCGACATTTTCGGGTGATCCAACGGTGTGGGTCTCGGTTAATTCAGTAATAAACGCCGGTTGTTCATTATCGCCGGTGAACGAAGGCTCTGCTTCGTCTTTTGGCAATCTATCCGCATCGCGTTCTGTACTTTTTTCTTGCTGTATAGTCTCAGCAGTTTCCAACTGTATAGAGCCGAGCTCCTCGCTCGCATACTCGACCCGCAGCATATCCTCCCTTTCGAGTTCCGGTGTCAGAGGCATATGTACTTTATGTGCAAGTAGCGTCGGTGATGTACGTACGTCATAGCCAGTGAAGTCCTTTTGGGGCGATTCTTCGCGAGTTTCCTGCATAACAAGGGAGTCTTTTGACTGTTGAATAACCACAGTCTTGTTGGTCAACACTTCCGCAACACGGTGCACTGCATGCTGTTGCTCCTGAACTGAAAATTCGTCCTGAACGGTGAATTTCTCCAGTGCCTTTTCATCAAGGAGAGTTGCCTCTCCTTTCGGAATCGTAGCACTAGGAAAGAGCTTTTCTCCAAACACAGAGCTCAACTTGGTTTCGGCCTGAGGTAGCTCGCTCGAGACCTCACTGGCCTTGCAACTGTCGATATCCGTGACTTTTTGCTTTGCTTTGCTTTCATCAGATCCATGAATATCCATCGCCGTCTCGCTCGACTGTTCCGCCTGTGGGTGTGATTGTTGTTGCTGTTTCTGTTGTTGTTGCTGTTGTTGACTTTTGATATCTGTCGTAGGTAGTTCTATATGCTCAGGAGCACGCTTGCTGACCTCTGTCTGCTGTTTCTCTATTGATGTTTCTACCACAGTCGCTCTAGTTTTTGCTTTCATTCCGGGGATGCCAGGTTGCTCAGTTGTCACTGCCTTTGCTTCCAATTGCCTTTCCTGCTTGACGAGGTCGACAAACTCTTTAACTTCGCGCCCCTCTTCGACGGTCTTTACCAATAGGCGTTTGATTTCGTAAGTTTCTTCATTTTGTTGTTGCTTACTCTGCCCCTCTGGCTGTTCGGACATTGTCTTCGTACTTGAGGTCGACGCCTCGAGCATATCCTGCCGCTCCTGGGACTGCTGCCTGAAGGACCCACTTTCAACACTGTCCTGCCGTTGCGTTGGTGACAAGACCTCAACGGTTTCCGTCGCCAGAGTTTCAAAGTATTCTTTCTTCTCGATGAAACTCATGGCCTCCGCACCAGGTCCGGAGTCCTCCTGTTCCTCTTTGGACGTTTTTCCGGCGGCACCTGTGGGATTAGCAGTCACATAAATCAAGCCTGACGTTGATGATCGTTGATTCTCGTTCGATTCACATTGGCTACCAGCCAGTCGCCAACTAACCACCCAAATGGGTTGGACCTAATAATCCCACTTGGGCCAAGCTCTGTATTGGTTATCGCTGGTCAACTGGTCTTGGTCGACGCATTGATCGGCCGAAGACAGTTGCGACTAAGCGCCCACATGTGGTACCACGAGAATGAACGAAGATTTGTCGATCGTGCGAACGACGGCCAAATCAGGCAGGCATGAGGCTCGATAAGTTCATACCAGATCAATACTTCAGACTACTTCAGATTCATAATGAGAGAGGTTGATATGCATCGAATACACTGAGGCTGAAAAATTAAGGGCGACGAAAGGGATTCAGAAAAGAGAGGTGTGACGTACGAATTTCGGCCAACAGCCGACTTCCGTGAGTGCGAGCGACGCCTTGAGTCGGCTTAAACTAACATCATTACAATAGCGGGCTGGCGACGGCAAGCACAGGTGACTAAGGCCACGCTGTTGCCCGAGCCTGTGAGGCCTTCCGTCGCCTTCTCGGTGGTCTCTTCGCCCTCTCACCTAAAGGGTGGAGAACGCCTCTTGTCATACCTTTAGTGCACTCTTTGCGATCTCAGCTTGAGGCAGGAATGAGTTAGCCTCAATTGTGCACCCGACACTAGTCATCTTCACCATCTTCATGCACGGAAGAAAGCAACCAAAGGCAACAATTTGGATTTCTAAAAGATTATATACAATGAAGTGTTTCATAAATACAGTACAATTGCACAGAGACACCTTGGCTAGAAGCAAGCATCTTTCGATGCACCCGAACCTCCAGTGCCCACTGGCAAAAATAGAAGAAACAAAATAGATCAATTTCTCCTGTGGTGACAGATAATGATCATAGTAACAGCAATAATAGACTTCTGAGACTCGATCCGTAAACGAACCGAAAAAAATAACCAGATGTGGCGAATCCAAGATTTTGGTGTGACCCTCAAAAGTTTGCGCTCCGCCTTTCGAAAAGAGAAAACAGAAAATATTTGAGATAAAAAAACGACGATACCAATAAACAAAGCGACGTGCTACGTCGATCATGTCGTTTTTTCCGTGTAACTTCGTTTTTTTTTTTTGTTTTCGTTTCTTGAATTAGCCTTAGATTTTCTTTTAAGATTGCATTGCGCACACGAAAATTTGCATGCAAATTATTCCAAATCCTATCGGTCCTTCCGCACCTAAAACCATTAACCTGTTCCGCCGTTTCAACAACTGATATTGGCCACACGCAATTAGTATTTTTTACCAGTGTACTTTACATATACATATATATATAATTGTAACTGACTTGCTCGTTCACAGTCAACTCCGCTTTGTAGTGGTCTCGTTTATTATCATATTGGTATTTTTTTACAGAAAATCCCGTGTCATCGACATGACAGTCGGATCAGAGTCGATCCTTGGCTCCACATTGTAACCGGCCAGAGGCCAGATAGTTAGGAATGGGTAAGTGTGTCGTGGTAAAAGTGAATAGGACCATATACAACATCAATAGGATACAAGTATGTGTGCGACCAACCAAATACTTCAGGATAAGGTATATGCGAACGCAGTAACCGCCAACCGACAAACCGGCCGTGCTCCAGTGCTCCTTGATTAGGAGTCGGAACCTCACACGGCGGCGGGTTGCCATGACATACGAGTACACCCTATGAACAGACTTGCTTGAATAATGATCTAGAAATGGTGAAAACAAACGCTACTGCTAGGAACTGTTGGTGCCCCCCAACAACAGAAGAAAGTCTGCGTGTCCGTGCGTCTGTCATTCACATCGGCTCAGTCTCACAATGATAACGTGATTCATGACATCTCCATCGACCTTCACCACAGGTCGATGAACACGTCTACAATGGAAGCAAATTACTTGCGGTATTCATATACACTCGGATACATTTGAAGGGGGTGAGAAATACGTTATACAGAAAACGGCAAATATCTGGCGACGACGAAGCCTGACACGATGAACATAAAAAGGTTGAATCTTCTCGTGATAATGACATGACGCTTGGCAGAAATTAAAACGTAATTTGAAAAACAGTGATGTTAGTTGTGACATTTCTTCTGCCATCCGCTTGATATAGTTTACTGGTCGCTGATGTTTTCGTGCCGCACCGGACGACGATTTCTTTGGCCGTCAGAAGCCCCATGCATCATCATCACCCCCCAACCGTTCGAAAATCCTACTTATTCCTGCGGCTACTCTAGCCTTTGGAGGCCATTGCTTCCCGGCAATCATACTCCTCAGAATCAAGTTTGCAGGAAAGAATTGTACCATCGATCGACTTACCACCACCATCATCTACAAACGTACGTTTTTTTTTGAATTTCGCATTGATCTGCATTACAGCTTCTAGGCGTCGCCTGTTACACTAAGGAGAATACAGGCGGTTTGTTACATCTTTAGTTGGTTTACCAGTATGCGGATATTAACTCAATGCTATTCACAAGCACACGAAAGGACGAAACTACTTTTGTTAGATAGAAACTCGATTTTACGCGCAGAGTAAAGACAGCTATCTTTGGCCAGTTTAAATGTCGTTAAGTTACTTTATCAACACTTAGGGCTAGTCAAAACGCAACAGAAATATCGCAAAAGATCGTTTTTTGTAACAGGACTAAGAACCCGGGTCCTGGTAGCCGCTGGGGCTTCTTTAATACTAGCAGTCATATAAATAGCATTAGGAGAAATAGGCGCAAAATCAGGAGTCTATTAGAGCGATTCAATTTAGCTTTGTTTCAAGGCGCGTTCCGAACGCATCGACGGAACGTGGGTCTGAGCGGCGGCCATACTGGAGATCCCACTCAATTACGGAGTTAATTGGTCCTGATTGGGGATCCGTGGGAGAAACCTCGCAACATACAAACCAATGTCGCATAGTCGATAATTCATAAGGTTTGAATGGACGAATTTTACGAGCAACATTAATTAAATAGAATAGACACCTTCTTAGCAGAGCGATCCGTAAATGCCTATTTGTTACCCGAACAGAAGTCGGGTAAACAAACTCATCTCACGTTCTCTCGGTTTCTACCACAACTGGCTGAATTGAAAGGCACCAGCGCGATTAAAGAAGATGACAGCGAACCTAATGAGTAAAAAACAAACTTAGTAAACAATCGATTATGTATAATATAACAATGAAATGAGGCTATTACAGTCGCTTAAAGCAATAGAGTGAGTGTAACACTAGCAAAGCAAGCTAAAGCTCCTGCATGAGCTACGGTAAATAACTGCAATAGATACATCACTGAGTATATACAACACTGGTCATAATCGTAAGAATATATATATATATATATATATATAATCTAAAAGTAAAAAGTACGATAATAATAACGGTACCCATCGTACGCATAGAATAGGTAAAGCATCACTATGAAGATCAGATTCGACGACGATGCCATATCACGCTATAACCAAATCAACTGGAAAACACACTGGAATAAAAAGCGTTCTAGTCTAGCCTACGCACACGATACGACATTGACAATAGGAATCGAGGCTAAACGGCGTAACAAAATCAAGGACCGTGCCTGAGTGTGGAAGGATAATAGTGACGAGGAACAGCAAAAGCCGCAGTTTCATAACAGCAAAAGGTCGATAAAAATAAGAAATTGTCCGCAACAATAGCGATGACATTTCTCCAACTGAGATAAGCAAAAACTTCGTAGAAAACATCTAACAAGCAGGCCGCAGTAGTAGTGGTCCAAGTTGTAATGGCTTATAAATGAACGGAGCGAAATTCTAGCTGAAAATAAAGTAACAACGGATAAAGTAAGAGCAAATCCTTTTGGATTTGACCGAAAGTGGGGAAAAAAAAAGGCAACTACAAAATACGAACGAAACCTGACCAGGAAACATCAGACAGGAAGCCGCACGCGAAAACGTACATTCGTGTGTACGCAAGGTGAAGTACGCGAACATATAGGTAATAAAGTGGGCGAACATCGTTGGGGTTATAGAGATAGATAATCTGAGGTTGCTCTTCGTCAGTGCCGACGCCAATTTGAACGGTCGAGAGAGCTTACTGGACCATAATGTAAAATAAGAAACACGAGTTAAATACATGGCTTAATTATTCGGGTCACCGGGAAAAATCAGTCGGTACTATTCGAAGGAAAGACCTCGAGAAGCTTTGGAAGTATGTTATAGGGCTTCATATGACTATTGAAATAAGTGCTTGTTATCCGCTTTTCTTTTATGATTGAAACGCGTTTGCCTATGCATCATAGATGAGCGCATTTGGAGCTGGAGAATATTTTGGACTTCAAAGGCCACACATAAAGCCAACTCTGCTTTGGGCGTGACGGCTCTTAGTGGTTGGAGTTCATCCAGTTGTACGCAATGTCCAATCGAAGATTAAATGCGCATTTTAAAAAAGAGCGTGAACAGATCTGAAGGTAGCGTGTCTCTTAGTTTGTCAAAATGGCATCTTAGGTAAACTATAGATTGCCAGGGTGTTTGGCAGGGTCCTCGTCAAGACAAATCGACTAGTTTCATTATAAAAAAAAAAACAAGAACTATTCGTGGACTGGAGGATCGTTGAAGTTAAAGGTGTTTTGTGACAACAGAATAGCCCATTCAAAGCTAGTACACATTGGGTCATTCCTAATAATTAGCTAGTTCTCCGGCAGCTCTCGCAAATGTCTTCTTCATATCTCAGCGTACGTGATGAAGGCTGCATGCCCTCAGCCGTCCACGTGCACCGCACACGTAGGTAGTTAATATGAGAGCTAATCATGCATCTTCGGATAATCGGTTGATATCACAGCGAGTCATGTCGGTTCAGCCAGCAGCCGGCCTAGTAAAGCAGCTAGATTGATGATTATTGAGGTTTCTATGTCGCGTAAGCCTTCGTTAAACGTCACAGTAGCATCAATGCCCTTATCATCATCGTTTTTTTGTCGAGAATGCTGTATCCTCTGCAGTATCCGGACACGTAACACAGTGGTACTCCGGTACACCCGTATAAAATCCAAGGCGATGCTGGTTCCGGTAAATATCTTTTACGCAGCTTTTACTGAGAAAGTCAATTAAAACTTTCGCAGTAAATGAGCGGTGCATGAAACCGACAAACTTCTATTTGCTGTATAAACGAATCTCATGGTCGCCAAAAATTGATGAAAAGCTGCTAGTGAATCACAGTATACGATGATGAATTGATCAATGATTGTGATGAGCCGTTATAATGATGATAACGATAAATGAGATATGATGATTTCAACGTAGCAGAGCAAGTCGACGTACGAGAATGGATCATTGTAGTGACGATGAGTTCCTCTATCGTTTCGTTGCCATTTTGGTTGATTTCCCTATTGAAGTGAGTGACAGATTCGCTGTTCGCCCAAACGATAGGTGGCGAAAGTTGAGATCAAGTTAAAAAACGAGGTCAGGTTGCAGCCTCTATGGAGCATGCTCACGCCCACGCACTCGACTCCAATCAGGACAAGAGAAAACAAGAAATGGTCCCCCCATTTTAAAGGGACTGTTTACCTTTTATGTGATGGGAGACGATACGTAACTCAAAAGTCATCATTGTAATTGGGCTACTGTTAATAATAGGACGCCTATATATGCATAAGGAAGAAAACTCATGAGACTACACTGTTTTCAATAGACTTATCAAGCGGATCATTGTTCGATACGTGATTGAACCATTATGTGCTTTCAGTGTAAAACGGACTAAGAGCTCTGTGATTTTGTTTATCCGCTTAAATAATCGAGACGACGGTCGGCTGTCTCTATTAGCTAGCGTATTGTGCAACCACTAGGATTTAGAGTAGATTGTTTTATAATTATCACAATACTAATTACTCCAAGGATTTTACAAATCGCTCTAATAATTAGCAAGACCCTGCGTCAACATGTTGTTACACTAAATTGTCCGTTTCTTTTATAGAATCAAAAGAGAGTTTTATTAGCTTATCTGTTAGCTGCCGTTTTGACGATTATCGTATTTGGGACAAAACGCATCCGGTTTGGTGTTGGTGACCAGCTCTAAAGGTTCGTCCGATCCTAAACGTGAATGGTCGACTTTACAGGCACGACTTTTACTACAGTCCATGTCATTTCCGACGGAAAGTAATACTTGTAGTGTTCTATTTTGGTCGGTGCAATATGAGCCTGCTCCAACAAGGTCCGCTTAAGCTGAAGTATCATGCATAGAAAGTGGCGGCTATTAGAAAGACATCAGGGTCTATGGGGTGAATGGAATCTATTAAAACTATATCACCAACCAGCGTTGAGACGCTCATGCACAAACAAACCGTCGTTATATGCTGAGTGACCTACCAGGCTTGCACAGCTCCAGGCAAGATCTGTCTGGAAATGCATGCCGACAGCTACACGAGGGGCGGTAGGGTAGGATAGACAAGGCACAAAGCCACAACGAAACGATGCGCTTTACACATACATACACTCGGCAGTGTGCCAGTAGAGGCTTCAGCAGAGTCCGGTTGGGACAAACGAGTCAGGCCATTCTCCCAGTGAGACATCGTCCATCTTCAGCAAATGCGTATTCTGTTCCTGATCGGAAATCGCCACCCTCTTGAGGCGAAACCATATTTCAGGGGTTCCTTCAGCCGTACAACGCGTCAGCGCCGTAGCCCGCTGTCGGACCTACTCGTGTCCTGCCTATAGCTAGTCGCCTTGCAACAGGTTTTCGCGCAGTCAGGAGAGATCAACGTCTCATGGATGGGCAAGCCTGACCTGTCGTCACCAGACGTCGCCACTTACCTTGCAGGTGCTGCAGTCCCGAAGAGGCGGTCCCTTCGTCTTCAGGTAAACTAGAAACCGACACCTGGCTGGTATCTGCGTCAGACGCCGCGGCCTCAGACTCGTGCTGTTGCTTGCTCGAGATCTCGATCGGACCGGGCTGGCTTTCTTCTGAAATTGCGATCGCCGACCGCATGCAGAAATGAAATAAGCTCAACGAGTTACTCTATACGAGCCACCATAGTTGCTGTGACATATAACAACTATCAGTTATTAGACTGCGCAGACCCAATCCATTCCATCTAGACAGCATGTTTTGAGGACTAAGCACTAATGGCGAATACATACGTTGATGTAGGCGGTCGAGCTCTATTCATGGGCCCATCTAACTCACGACTGCGCGGAATTAACAATAGTAATTAATAAATTAGTGCAGCCGAAGTGGTAGCGGTGCAGCTCTGGACTTGTGTTATGTGTGTTAACGTGAATGGAACATGTTATACTTTCTAAAGCTGTGACTAATTCAAGCAGGACCGCCACGAAAGCTTGGCCTATGCTAGGGTGGTCCTAGCTATACTAGGAATGGGTAGGATTAGTAATAGCACACAGCAACAATTGTTTCTCGTTTTTTTGTTTAGTTTTTCTGGCGTCCTCAACAGCAGTCATGGTCGTTGATGGTGGTTCACAGTCGTGTGCCATAACACCCACCACGAGTGCGAGTACAAATTGTGTGAAATACGCGGCACAGGCACAACAAACCTTTACGAAAAGTAATCTATGTAGAGCAAACTTTGTCGATGTATGTTAAGTACAAATGACGAGCTTTCATCTCGTTCTTTTTGTGGTTTTATGCATTCTCGCTTTTTCCGTATTAGATACAAATGACAATTATTATAATTTTTGTTGCTGCTGCTGCTGCTGCTGATGTACCTTGCACAAAAGCGGCAGTCGTGGCTTTTGTTATGGCGTGCGGTAACGTGCCGTCGGGGGGTAACACCACCTCGTGAGACTCCCGAACAGTCGAAGTTGGAAAACCATCGCTGCCGTAACGTGTGCCGCTAAAGGCCTCGTCGAATGTGTGCTGGAAGCCTGCAGGTGGTATATTGCTCATTATTATAGCGTCTGTTGGCTGAAGTTCTTGCGATGATTGCTGTTGTTGGATGGCGGAGGTAACGGGCTCGATGGCGACAGCAGTAGTGATACGTTCAGCTTCGTCACCACCGATCTTGGTGATGATCGGTCCGCTGCTACGGTGCTCGGGAGAAGGATGGGAAATTAACTCTGTGGGAGCAACTGGACCTCGGGAGTTGTGTGCGTGGGTCGTGACTGTGCGCTGGGTGGTTACGCCGGTTGGGGCTAAGCCTGGGACGCTAGCATCAAAGTCCTTGAGTGCCTCGCTCAATTCTCCGATTACCCCTGTAATCGGAACGAGGTCCGAGGACGCCAACGGTGGCTGCTTAGGTGCGCGTAATCGCTAACAATAGCAATAATAATAATATAAGAGTATGGTAATTTCGTGTATACGACACGCAAAATTAGTCGGTCGGTACGAACCTTAATATTAGACGCTTTTATTAGAGGTCTGATCATTAATTAATGCTATGTATCGTTTATAGGGACAGGCAAGCTTGACACGAGGTGCGTTTGATTTAAATGAATTTCAATAGAGTTATCGTAAGTAGTAGTCGTGAGAAGAACCTTTGCTCGGTCAGCAGAAAGCTGCCTCATTGGATCACTGGTGCTGAAAATCGACGTGTGAATGATTATACGTACCATGCACTGCTGCAAAGGCAGGTCCTCAAGTTAGAGTTACAGAAAGAATTAATCAAAACAATCGCGGACCATCTGATGATTTTCACACTTGTAGAAATATCGTCAAATGGATATGAGTGTCAGTACCGGTCAATGGAGGCCGGTAGAACCACCAGCGTTTTTTTGATATTAGTAACAGTGATTGTTAGTCACAGAATTCGAATAAAGTAAACCGATACCGCATAATGCTAGACGCAATTATGCTACTGTGCAACGTACGCTTCTATGACATATTCTTCCTCAGAACATAGCAAAACATTCGTCACTTTCTTCTTCTCAGCTTTTCGTTCGAAGACATTCTGCAGTACGCATTCTCATTGGACGCTTATCATAGAAGTGAGTGCAAGAGTTCTGTATTTGCTAGTCGCAAATTAGTAAATATATGTATATATATTGGTTGTGCGGGCGTTACCCGCTATATAACGCAAGACAGACAGCGTGTCAGATTTTTAACAAGCTTGATTGATTTTGAATGGGCAAGCTACCCTGTACGAGGTATTGTGCAAGTTCGTGAGAGTGCTGATGACAGGCGAATCAGGCGCCGTTTTCAGGGGCAACAAAATCAGTTTTGAGAGCCTCTCCGACAGGTTACGGATAAGACTCGAGAGAAAAAAAGCACCAAGGTTCGTCAATGGTGATAAGTAAAAGCGCATATAGTGTTTTGTGCATAACTTATATATCGATATCTATATTAAATATATATCGATAATAACCGATATCGATAATATATATCGATGAATTGATTATTGCCTCGATGTGGTCAGAGTGTGACTTTGTTATGCTCTTTTTCAGAGGAGAACCGGGTCTAAACCCATGTCAGCAATACCCAGCACCTTGCGCGACTGTGTCAACCCAAGCAAGCGTGCGAACGTCAAGGCTAACCTTCTCTGGAGATAGTCATTGTTTTTGACGTAACTGCTCGAGTTTCCTGACGGTACTCCGGGATGACGACCTCTTCAGGGGCAGTCTCCTTGATGTACCTCTCTATCTCAACATTTCTTCCCATTATTCCGCCGGGAGCCACGTCCACGATGTTGCGGCCTTTTAACTTAACCGGCGCTTTTGTGGATGCTGTACCTTTGATAATATCGGATTTAACAGATTTAGTTTTACGTAGTTGTCCCTTTGTCTCGCTTTCGTTTCCACCCTTTTGCTTTGTTTTCTTCTAAAAAAGAAATCGTTAAATTACTTTCGTTTCTTGGCCCAATGAAATTGAGTGCGAAACAAATTCAAAAAGGGGTCATGAAGGATCTGCAAATGTGTTCCTCAAACCTCGAACTATAATTTCATTCAAACGAGTTGCTTTGTCAAACTTCTCATCCAAATAGGTTGGATGTTCAAGGCAAGCGTGAGATGCACGAAAACGTACGAAAATGCGACTGAGCGTACCCTTTAGAGCAAACTCCTTGTCGTCCTTGACAATTTGCTCAAGTAGTTCTGCTGACAGCTCATCCACCGGTGTTCCACCGCGTTTCAGCGTTGGCACCTTGGCCTGAGGAAGCTCGGTCTTCTTGATGATTTCGCTCATGATGGCATGACTGGCGGTTGTCATACTGGGCACAATGGTTCCCTCTGCTGCCGATTCAGTAAAAGGAACCCCTGCCTTCTTCGGGCGTTCAGGAGGTGTCGCGATCGGGCTCTTGATCTTCTTCGCCTCCTCTTTTTTAGGAGCCTCCTTTTTAGGAGAATCTTTCTTGGCTGCAACCTCTTTCCTTAATTCCTCTTTTTTAGACTGCTCCTTTTTGGGTTCGTCCTTTTTAGACTGCTCCTTCTTAATAGTACCAGCATCCTTTTTAAAGGCAGTTAAATCTTCACGTTTCGGGACTTCCTTCTTCGCTGATTCTTCCTTCTTAGAAACAGGCTCCTTTTTGAGCGAGTCATCTTTTTTAAAAGCAGTTTCTTTTTTTGGAGATTCTTTTTTAACTGGCATTGAGCTATCCTTTCTCGGTTCGTCCTTTTTCTCTTTCTTAGGAGGCTCCTTTTTGAGAGGAGGAATCTCTCTTTTAGGCGATGGCTTCTTCTCCTCCCTTTTAAGCGGTTCGGGCTTCTTGTCTTCAAAGGACTCCTTCCTGGCAGCCACTTTCACGTCGGGTTCGGGACCCTTTTCTTTGTTCGAAAGCGGAACAGGTGCTCTATCTTTTTTGGCTTCAATTTTCGTCGTACTGGTCTGCAATTTGGTCATTGGCGAGTGCTCAATGAGGGAAGTCTTTGTTGAGCTCGAGGCTGAGGTCGTGGTTGAATAAGATGTGATCTCAATTTGTGTATCATCGGGCCCGCGGGTTATGCCAAAAAATTCGTCTGAAAATTATACGTGGATTTTTTGTTTCGCTTTTTCCAATACGAATGCCATGGCAAAACGCATTGACGTATGGTATCATGAGCAATGCACTAATAAAATAGCATCTACATGAAGCGCGAATGATGGTTTCGGCACGGTGAACAAAGCAAACTTCACACAAGGTACGTATGGACACATACACGACATGATTTGATGATAATGATTTTCCTAAAAAAAAAAAAACGAAAAAATGCGCCGGTCCTGTGGCTCATTGACTGTAGTGACCAGCTGCCGGTGAACGCGCAGCGTTCTCTTTCTTCTTTATTTAACTAGCATTAACGCAAGAAAATACGTGACTAGGTCCGGCTTTGAAAAATAGTTCAGTCGGTCCAAAAATGGCCAACGACAGCTGTTATGTACGGACGATAGATTAGAATTGCAATTTAATGAAAAACGCTGGCAAAATGGCGTGACATAAGCGCGTTGGATAGGTGCGTTGAGCATTTGATGTAGCACTTGCATCTCGACTGCGTAACCTCGCGTGATCGTAAAAAGGTTGCCATCAAACGTAAGTAGGATAGAAAGTATCATAGATGCGCGTAAAAAAAGCTTAATCACGTACCTCTCCTGCTTTTCAGAACCGTTGTCGCGTGAACTAACAATAAATCACTGAGTTAATAAAAGATCCGGATTATACACGGATTTCGTTATGCTTGGCTGTCTTATAAAATCTACCCGCCTGTTCATTGAATGTAGTGTTTTGGCTTTTTCCCTGCCGCCTTAGTTTCATTCTTAATAGAAGCTTATTTCGTTATTTTGCCGAGCATCAGAGTTTGCAGCTGATGGAATCAATGAAAAAAGTTCACACAACTTATTTGACATATGATGTCATCAAAAGGACAAGAAGCACTTCTGTTACTATTAGTAAAATCTTGTTGACATGAACTTTCGAGCTCCATATCAGATAGATACGTACGGCTGCTTTAACGTCGTTTCGGTGCAAGAAAAGCTACTTGTACAATTCGTTCGGTGGACTCAATCCCCAAACGGCATCGACGACGATGACAATGCTAAATGCTTTACCTATATGGGAAAATGTATGTTCAGAGACTTCGAGGAGTAGCTAAAGTGGTGACCAGTTCTCTTTGTCTGAATTCTAGGCGAGTCACTGTCGAAAAAAAGGGCGTGACAATTCGTCATTGCCCTCGTCCCGTCGTTTGGTTATCGTTCATTTTGCAAAAGCTGATACGCCTCTGTCTTTTCCATTCTTCTATACAATACTGGAAATTCCGAGTGGTAAAAATACTAAACACACTGAGGACAAAAGTAGATTAGGGAACGGTAAATATCGATGACGTTGCTGGCGACGCAGTTTTAGAGAGGACCTGATAGACAAGCCAGCTTCACTCACTATGCCATTTTGATAAGGAAAAAATATATCCTTTAGAACGGTATTGCGTGGAGTTGATCGAGCCCAGTCTCAGATTCCACTGTTGTGGAATCTGAGACTGGGCTCGATAACTTGTGGCAAATGTATTTTTAGCGAAACGTTTCGCTACTACGTAGATGTTATTATTAATGATTTTTTAAACTAATTTTTGCTATTATGAATATTAGTGTGGGTTCGGTTCTCGCTAAGATCACATGTAAGTTCATGATGATGGCTTGATTGCCAGTGATGGACGAATTCGTTAAGCTTAATTTAAGTATAATTAAAGTATTTTCACAGCGAGTAAACGTAGTAAGTTTTATATATGCAGTTTGCTGACTGATTCATCTGTTAATAGATTTTTGACGGCGAATTATTCCTGTAAGCACGTGATACACGAAATAGAATGCGACCGTTGGCAGAAAGAACGTATCTAATATTTTAAGCTGATAAATTATGTACACAAATATATAATACTAACTACCAAACAAGTTACCGAAGAGAGATAGCTTTTAGAATCTCAGAAGAAACATATTGATAGATCAGGTCCTCAATGATCAGTAGATTGACGAGACACGTATTTCAATGAGCTACCAACTACTAAACGCTACCTCGTAGGGGCATATTTTCTAGGGCTGTGAATACCCGCTATTGACAACTGATTATTTGCGACGTGTTGTGGCAAGAATAACTTACCAACAGGTGCAGGGGTGGCAGTTGGCTTAACTTTGGCAGATCCACTGCTGGTATCTTCGGCTGATTCCGCGTCCTAAATAGATAACATAAAGCGAATTAGATAAAATCGGTACGAATAGCAGTTGAAAGCTGTACGGGAGAGACTTGGACTAAAAATACTGATATGACAGTACATCACTATCAGTCTTTTCACGGTAATTATATTATTACCAAATTTGTTTCTATGATTTAATATACGTTCATAAAAAAAATAGTTTGGCAATTCAGGCTGATCTCTGCTGTTGCAGATGCAGCTGTTTCAATTTCTCAGCCTCCTGTATGTATAATAATAATAATAATGAAATTTGTGGCTACAAATCGGCCTGCGTTATGTACCCAAGTACTGTCAAAAATTATTCGCAGCACCTATAGTTCATTCTGATAAAAACGCGATTAATATACATGTGTGCTTTAATCTGCAATGGAAGGCTAAGCCTACCTTCATAATGTCCCTTTCGTCAGCCGAGCTGGTCGTGACGAGGGTGGTTCGGGTGACAGTAACAACTGAGGCCGGAGCAGCTCCGCTCAGATGAACCTTCGCGAGTGCGCGTTCCACTTCGTCAGTAACCACCTCGGTGTTAGACATGCACTTTTGCACGATGTCCTCTCTACCGATGTTCTGAAGTGCTTTTTCTAATGCATTACCCGTCGCTGCCGGACCCATCCTCTGAATCCAGATCCTCAACATGGTTAACGCCTGTTGGCTGTTATCATTCAGTATCTCGTCTTTGATCTGCTGAATTTCCTGGGTTGGTATATTTAGCTGGCGTGCAAGAGCGGACCAGTCGGCGCCCAGTTCTCTGGCCGTGTCAGACAGATGTAGGTCGCCGCGGTGGATCATCTCTTGCGGGCGTAACCCGGTCTCCTGCACGAAGCCGTACTTTTTCTCGAGTGGTACACTCATGTACTCGACGGGCTCCGGTAGCTTTATATTGAGGTTGCAAACGGGCGTCTGCGGTGCGTCCTGATGTTTACTGCGTGGCTCTTTCATAAAAGCAACACGTCCCATCGGTTCCTGGTGCATGTCCTTGACGCGGGCATTGAAGGCTACTCGGTTCTCCTTAAATGCCTCGAACGTGAGAGCGAGCTGCTCCCCGGACTTGGTGATGGGCACTAAATTGCCCGCAAACTCGAGGTACTGTTGCGTGCCCTCGAGAACCTCGACATCTCGGCTTTTTGCCACCTCGGCGAAGTGTTCCTGCGATTCGAGAGTCTTCTCCTCTCGGTCATCAGTCATGCAGAACACCCTCAGCTGCGCCTCAAGAGACTCGTGGCGCTTGGCGAATACCACAAATTTAGCCATAAACGGGACAAGCACTGCTTCTTGGTAGAGCTCACCTGCGAATTTGGTCACTTCACTGACCTGGCGGCAGTCGATTAGCCAGAATCTGGCTGAGACGGTGGTGGTGAAAGATACACAATCGTTGACGAAGGTCAACGGAGTCGATCCAGTCACGTCTTCCCATTGAGCCTTGGTTTGTCCACCTTGAGTACACCGACGGATGGCAATAGCGGAGTCAAATTGTATCGCAGCAACAAATGATAATCAACAAGCATGTTTGACTAAAGTACTACAAAAAGAACTGCATTATGTATCCCTACTGAAACGGCTACCTCATAGGATTATCTATCTCAGAAAATGGGTTAGCATAAAATCGTCTGCTAGATTGGGAATGATGTAATTCCTTATTGTCATTGCTGTCGTTACCTGTGATACTGCAAAGTAACCTGAGTGTGGGCGCATCACCAGAGTACTGGTTTGTCATGCCCTTGTGGGCGGCACGTGGCAACGGAATCGTTAGGGTGATGGGCTTGTGGAATTTGCGACGGCGCGGCTCGACCGTTACGATCGGGCTGACCGCCACGCGGTTGCCCAGCAGCCGCGTGACCACATCGGTGTGTATAGGCTGGGCCTGCAACGAAAAACGACAACAATGCACAGGAGGTGATCACACAGACGAACGTTTTGAGCAACACTTTTCACACCTAGGGTCACGTTGTATATGGTAGTGGAGCTCGCATTACAGTCATCACTGGTCCGCGCTTTTTCTAAATAAGATAAGCTTTGCCAATTAACCCAGTAAACAAAGCACAATTAGAGAACCTCTACTGTATTTCTATTAGTATACTCTTCTCATAGGAAAGTTATGCTCGTACCCAGTAGTCATAACACGACGAGAGGATCCCTAGGATTCCGTCGTCTGTTCGAAAGGCGACAGGTATTAGGTGCATATAGGGTGAACCAAAAATAGGTGGCAAGCTGGGAAAAACGGGTTGACGGTCAACGATACCATGGTATTCCGTGCCAATAACGGTCAACCTGCTTTTCCCAAACAGCATAATGCGACTTTGAAATCAACCTCAACGTTCGCTTTTCTAATCGATTTGTTTTCGTGCGATTGCCACGGTTCGCGTCTACTTCTGTGGTGAAGTGTCTTCAAATTCTGTCAGTGACTTTTCCCCTTCGAACGATGTAGAGATTGCTGGTGATTCTGTTGTTGCTGTCTGTTAGTGCACGAATAACAAATATTTCGTTAGCTTTGGAGGTAGGGTCATTCGGTAGTTCTACTCCCGTCCCAAACTGGGCATTGCTCTTGCTGTTGCCGGAGAAGTCCCAGATCAAATCAGCAAATCGGAAGAGGTCAGATCATTAACAGAAGAAGGCAAATCCCCGCATGCGAGTATTAGAATTACTAGTAATGCTTAAGTCGCATGCTCGCCATTTTGCTCTTCCACCATGCACTTGATTGTTTTTTGTTGTTGCTGTTGCTGTTGTTGTTGTTGCTGTTGCTGTTGTTGTTGTTGTTGCTGTTGCTGTTGTTGTTGTTTTACGAAGGCCACTTACCTCGAAACCGTCTTCGCTTCTGTCTAGGACAAATGTACCGCCCGCCAACACTAGGCCTTGATCCTGCCCTGCACCGCCTCCCTCAGCAGCTCAACCATTGCTTGGAAGAACCGGCATTGTCAAAAGGCCATCGCCCGAGGCGAAGCTCTGCACCCAGTACCACAGCAAGAAGCCAACCGCTCTGTCCCTGTTTAATAGCTACAGCCACCGCTCTCTGCCCGAGATGCTTTCCCCGCAAAAATCTCACCTAATTGCGCTGGAAACTACGCGTTGTCGATTACTACGAACAACGAATATAAACTTAACTTTGTGACCGGCTGGTGCAGGAAAAACGACAACATAAGACTCTCACCGCTAACAAGCAATGTTGCCAACACTTCATTACCCCTATCTTATGTCAGCCTTCAGAAATAGCACCAAACTATAGTTTCAAGATGTACCCTTCGACACGCTCACCGAATACTGTCTAAATTACGTACATACGCAGCTACGTTCGGGCGACCTCATTCTATTAATATAATAGTTATAATTATTCTGTTATTACAATTTTTCCTTCAAGCGATCTCGCAGACTGATCTGGGACTTGGGAAGTTCCGATTCGAGTAGTCCGAATAACCGCGTTCTACCTCCAAAACGGACATCATTGTATCTGACTAATTGTTGTCTTTTTTTGTTGTTATTGTTGTTGTTGTTATTGTAGTTATCCTGTTATCATTTTTCGCTTACGACGCTAACATTTCGGCGCTTTGCCTTGTTTTGTACAGCTCAAATGTGTGTTGTAAGAGCTTGAGCCAAACCATTAACTAATGCGTACGATTTTTGTCTTTGCCGATTTCAAGTATCTCGTGGATTTTCGATGCGTTCGGGTACGAGCAAACTTATTCTTCACTTAATTAAAAAAAATGATGGTATGTTAAAAAATCATCTTTACGAAACATCTCTATTGTTTTTTTGTGGATATTTCTAATTCTTTTATTATATTTTTTATTTGTTGTCTCTCTCTTTGTCATCGAAGATTCCAAATAAGAGAGATGCTTTCGTGACTGTATTCGTTATTATCATTATCACTTCAGCAGCAAGCTTATCAACATCCCTCATTCAGTCTTTCATTCACCCTCGTACAGCAATGTCATACAGTCTACTTCAGTGGGAAGGTGTCTAGCAAATGTTCTGTCACTATGAAATCGGTCGAGATGAGAGCAGAAAGTGGGCGAATTTTGTTTTTACAAATGGTCGCGTTCGAAGCCACATACTGTGATTATCGTTGTCCATAATATTGTTATCATAGTCGTATATACATGATTGATCAGCTATGGATGTATGTACTGATTGAGTGACGACAGAGTAAATCTATACTTCTCGATCCCAAAAATCAATTACTATTTTGTTTCTGTCAATTCTATTTTATTGATTGAGTCACGGATCAGTTCTGGGACAAATATTTATTACAAAATGCTAGTAGTCGCATGTCGAAAATGTTCATACGCAATAACGATACTCTACGTAAAGTTGGCAAAAAATTGATATTGGGACATTTTTTTAAAAACCTCTCAATTTTTACAATTTTGTTTTCGATGAATCATTAAAACGATAATTCATTAGCCCAGATACGCACGCAGGCACGCCGAACAATAAGTCCAAGCAGACCACATTTGTATATATTTCAAATGTTTTTTGATCCTCTAGCGGAGGTGAATTTTTGAACTAATCGACTGAACGATTTCGCGGCGATTTGCATTCTCTCTTCGAGGTAGGTAAACGTTTTTCCGTGTCTCTTATAAATTTTGTTTCTACTAAATTTTTAATCTCATAAAAAAAACATAACAAATTGCGCGATCTCACAATAATTTTCTCTCTTTCATAAAAAAAAAATATAATGGCGCTTTTTATTCTTTTTCTCAATGCTGTTTCGGAGGTAGACTGCGAGTTGGACTTAGGGGTGTAGCAGAATCTACTGTAGGACTACCGCTGGTACCATTGACCAACGACAGGATGTGGGTACTACAAGAGTTCTGGGAAATTTCCAATACTTTTTATGTCAATTTTTACCGTAAATTTCTAAGCGATTTCGTTCGGTTTTATTTGCGAATTTCGCTTTCGTGAAGGACGTTTGAAGGGAGCATTCGACAGGTTTCAATGGGAGGAAGGCAACAAAACTTGTTAACGGCGCCCACGGAGGGGCTTTGACCAGAAAACTGTCGTCTGCTACAGCTCTCAACTTCTCTATTTCGAAAGCAAAAGACGAAGAGCAATGATTTCAATTGAAAGAGATTAGAAAAAACGCATATAAGGTTAGTGGAAATAGTGCTATTAGTCAGTTTATTATTAGATTAGTGAATTAGCATCAATGCATTATCTACTTTATTCCTTCCTTTGTCTCGTATCGCGTCGTATCCTTCATTTTTTCTTTCAGTTCTAATCGACAAACAATTAATTGCAATCGCAGATATTAGGTTGTGTACGATTAATAGCGTTTGTTTAGTCATTTCTGTCATAATCGTCCTTGTTAGTTTAATTACAACTTTTACTCATAGCAGACGCCTTTATCTCGCCTATCATCGCCTTTACCGATGCCAGACCAAGCACCTAGGTGGCGCTTTGTGATCCATAGATTTTAACCATTATAATATAGTCATTACACTTATTAGATATTAATAATAATTATAGTATTCATTAATGCTAACGAAATATAGCGATCTCGTTCGTGTGTTCACAGGCTTGCTTATAATAGTTCTTACTCGGAGGCATTGACTTTTCGCTTTCAGATATTTTCTACATTGACTTTGAACAGGTATAGTCATTTTTTGTCTGAATCTAAGATTAAAGTGGTATTCCTTTAGGTCTCGCCTGACCCGTATAGACAAGAGCCACGGTACAGAAAAAGTAGGTCGTATTCTTTGGACAGGTCAGTTATAGAAGTCCATCAGTTTGTTTGGCTTTTTGCTTCTTTTAAATTTATTTGCTCGTCAGTACATACAAACACGGCTTTAGGGGCTTATTTGAGTCTATGAGATATATATATATATATGCATGAAAAAAATATGAGTGGTTTCTGGTGAGTACGTATGCATGTGAGGGCAGATGATTGATGAGATCTGTGACTTTGACTAGAGCACAAAGGTTGGGGGGTGGGCAAGCGTTGTTGGCTCCGTTAATACATTACCAGCGAAGGGGGGTTGATGAAAGATGGCAACGATGAATGAATGGAGATGATTTTCTAATATGATAATTTTGTTTTCAATTGAGAAAACCATACTTGAGACCATTTGGTAATGACTTCATACAATGATTAATTATAAAAAAGTTTTGCAGAAGAATACACAGTCTCGATACAGAATATAAGATATTGTAACCTTTACTAGGCTGGCCTTGTCGTTATCGACGACGTCGACTGGTTTAATAGTTATATATTTTATATTCTGATCCGAAGAATCCTGGAACGTAAAGTGGGTCGATACGGTAATGCCCTGTTCTATCTTCACCCTTAATGTTGTCCATTTAGAAGAATATATATTTGCGTCATAAATACACCTAATTTAAATAGTACTCCGTTATTGCCCCCTGCGAGATCATAGAGACACCGGACCTGCTATTGGGCGACAGAGTTAAATGTGCAAGTTCCTCTAGCAAGATCCAGCAAAACCGCTAAAAGTAATTCGATTAATTAGTAGCCAGCAGGCCCATTGACAACTTAGTTAGCTCTATATACTTTGTATGCTGTGAACTAACTTCATTATCTTCTGTGCGAAATACTGTTCGGTAGGGAGACGCCGTCATCATGGCAAGTTATTCTGTATAATAATATATATCATCTAGTGTTTTCTGGGTGGGCTTACAAGTTGGGCATAAGTAAGTGGCTGTATGTGCCTATTTCGACGACAATCTGCCTCTATTGCAATTTATTTAAATGCTGAATGCGCTTACATTGTTCTACTGTTCTTTCGGCCTTGTCGTTTGTTCGATCTGGTGGTTGTCTAAAGCTTGTATATCCTGTCCTCCTACCTCATTGAAGGACCTCGTCCTGCACCAAGTACAGATCCCAATAAGAGTTTCTTTTTTTGCTGTCTCCTATTATATTCTATTTTTTACTATTTTGTATGTATGATGTGGTGCAATCAATCAGTGTTCTTATCATTTATATCCCCTTCATACTGAAGCACTTTGCACGAATCATACTGACCCGAAAAACTCCAGTATAGCCACGAAAAGTAACAAAGGCATTTGCCGTACCCCGGTGTTCGAGGACATTATACATACCAGATATTTTATGGAACAGCAAAATAGCTGACACCATATCGACTTAACTCTACATAATGCGATTTCATAGGGGTTATTTTTTAATTATTCAATCGACAAAGACTATTCTCTTCCATTGCTATTTGAATACGCATTACGAATTATAAAATACGTCTATACATTATATATGCGTATAGTTTAATATACAAAATGTGTATTTTACAATCCAAAATGGGAAAAGCACTTGTGCCAAATGGGGTCGACGCGTGTAAGATTAGTAGGTCGATGCAAAACGCAAACTGGAACTTATTGTCAAAATCAGCTAATAGGTGATACGAACCAGGGATATGAACAATTTATTAAAATAGAAACCGGGTTCGAATATGCTCGGCAGCTTTAACTGCTGATATTGTCAGGTCAGAAAGAAAAGCAGGGAAGAAAAGTAACAACCACTGCACGTTTCTGTAACGTCAAAAAGTTTCGCCCACTAACGTCTGGGTCTTATATACTCGTGCTTATATTTATATACATTCATATGTACAGTTGATCCACATACAGCAAATAATGTGCTAACATGTGCTCTATTTTGTGAATCATCGTTGTCCTCCTTCGTAACTTTTGTGTTTCTTAATTTTTCAGCTTACTCTTATTAGATGCGTGATGTGCTTTGTAGAACCACTAACTATGCCTATATGGAATTGTATAGCTATTAGTACTGTTTTCATATTGTTGGAATAGCGCATTCACGTTAAGGTACATATAAATGAAATAGAAATGTACCGTACATTTTCACTTCTATTCATAACGTGACGTGTTCGCCGATGCGATTATAGTCCAGTTTCTGCAATCTGTACAATCGGGCCGGCTTACCGGCTCTACCCTTTACCAACTAAAGGCATATACACGTATGTAGGTTAGTATGGCCATAAATACATGTAAACACTGCACGTGTATATAGGCGTCATGTGTAGGTGCCATAGTTATATATTTAATCAGCTTTTTGTTACGTTAAATTGCCTGCGATAATGAGAGAAATACTACGTGGAAGCTTAGCGTAGGGAACAGAGTCTTAGCTGACAGAGATCTAGATCTGGCGGGGTTTTGATATTGTCTAGTTGGTCTTTGCATATCCATCACTTTGTGTCACGCATCTCTTGTTTAGTGACCGGTCCTATCTGTATTTTTTGTAGTAGAATGATTAGGACAAATAGTTCAGAGTTAACGAATAGGCGTTTATGAAACGCAACAACTTATAAATGGCCTAATCCTTTTGTCGTACCAATACCACTCCACATAGATATGTCAGGCTGGCATGATGATGCTAATGTATAAAATATTAACGCCAGCCGGAACGTGCCAATTAAAATACATAAAAAAAAAGAATTAACTTAAACATTCAAGTATGGATGCCCTTTGGGACGACTTTCGATCAAGTCGTGGTTATTCGAGCAGAAAAAATATCACAAGTATTATTTAGTTATGTTTTTAAATATCCATTGTACTATATAATCACATAGTATAATAATAATAAAAGTAATACAGTTGAAAAATCATTTGGAATATATATAATCGCATATTAATATAATTGTGAAATATAATCGAATGTAAATTTTTTGATAAAATTTACATATATACATTGTATATAAAAGGAGAAAAATCACATAACGGAAATGGGATCGTTCAGAAGAGATCAGTAAGATATCTATAGGATGATAACGGCAATGATAATCCAAGACAGTGCAATCGGGCAGCTGATGCCCAACTATTAAACATCTCTAAGCAGATTTAGTTTCGTCGTGAATAACAGTAACGCTTGAGGTTCCTTCGAAATTTAGAGCAACTTGCGAAAAAAACGTTTTTTAAAAGCAAATTTTACGTAAAACAAACAATGTTAACCGAAATTCTAACCAATTCAAAACGGTATATTATGTGCGCGTCTGTCATTGCGTTAGGTCTTAATCGATAACTGCATGATCTGTCAATCAGCAGCGCTCTATCAACGTAACTTAAATATACGGTTACTGCAGACTTGTGACTTGCATTTGGCTGCAGAGCGTCCACCCAGATTACGAGTTTAAGCTGTCAAGAGCCCTCATCATCACACATTTTCAACTACTTTTTCTGCCTACTATATACAGACCAGTCGGCATTATTTAAATTTTTACGCAAGTAAAAATTAACAGATACTGTGCGCGTAGGTTCATTTCAGGACTGATTAACTCCCAATGATAGAGGCTTTCAGATCGAACCGACTCGTCCGCAACCGCCATGACTTTTAAAATAATTTAGTTGACTTATTGAAGAGGGAAACAACGGGAAAAGATTTTTTTGTTTTCGATAACAACAAAGAAATACCTTTCTTTCGCTCATAGCTTCAACTCGATTTTGATGGACGAAGGTCAGAGATGGCTGCTGGATTGAAGAAAAATGCATTGACTGCGTATCACGCTCTCGGCTGAACCAATAGTACAAAGTAGAGCATACACTCCAATTGATTAGTTAATTTAGCTTCTATTGTTGGGCAACTGGTTCAAGGGTGGTAGTGTAACGGACACCTGGCCAGTGGAAGGTGTAACTTCTTCCGAAGTGGTCATATTTGGGTGCCTGACTTGAGGTGCTTGCGCCTGCCGACTGGTCTTGTTCGAGATCGCCAAAGCCTTTTTTACCGACGATCGCCAGTTTTTCAACTTCAATTTTGCTATTTTTCTGAAAGAAACGCTTAGTCTTTTTCTTCGAACGCTCTTCCTTGACAGAGCCCGTGTCAACGACCTTCGACGAGTCTCCACCGTTAACCGATACATTTGGTGCCTCCAAAGCCTTATCCGCTGCTAGATCCTTGTCTTTACTACCACCAATCTCAATTTTAGCCGGGTCGAATTTTTTCTTCTCGCCGTCGAAGTCCTTGTTTTTTTCGCTTTCACAGCCACTGCTTGGCCGACTTCGCTTGAGCCAGCCGAACACTCCTTTGGGTTTCCGGGCGGTTTTTTCATTGCCTCCATCAGTTTTTTTCGTATCTTGGGTAACGTCAGCCTTATCTTCTTCCTTCTTTTCCGCGGAGTCCTCGTCTGAGGTGTCCTTGATCTCAGTCGAGTCCGATGAGCCGCTTTCGTTCTTGGTGCTTTCCACCGTACTCTCTTCCTCGTCCTCGTCGTCTTCTTCGCTAGTTTCCATATTATCAGTTTTCTTTTCCAACCCTTTTTCCACATTTTGGACCTGTTTTGGCGCATCATTGACAGTGGTTTCTCCGATAATTGAGTTTTTGCTCATATCCGTCTGCGGTCTGCGAAATCGCTTTGTCAAGAAGCCAACAACGCCTCCCTTTTCTGCTTTAGCAACATAAAGTTGTGCTCTCTCGGTCTTGGGTTTCCCTTCTGCGTCCTTTGTGTTTTTGCTAGCTATAAAGGTGTTGTCGGCTATATCAGCAGCGTCTTGTTTATTCGCTTTCTGCACACTTCCTGCAGACTTTACTATCTCTTTTGTCTTGACGACATCACTATTTTGTGCGTTTTCATCGTTAGACCCACTAGTGTGTGTTGCCTTAGGGCTATTGTCCGGTAACTGTACAGTATCTACAGCATTCTTTGTTATACGGTGCTTCGCAGGCTTGAAATAGCGCTTCCTCGGTTTCTTGTCGTCGGACACGCCAGCATTAACGGTGTTCTCTTCCGTGACGCCGTCGACGCTATAGCTAACGTCGATGGGAGTAACGTCTCCTTCTGATGTTATATGAACGTCGGGACTGTCATCGCTTATAGGTTCAAGTCGGCTATCGACCCTGTGCTTCTGGCTAAACCGGCCGAGAAACGGGAACGACTGCCTTTTTTCTCCCAGTTTTTGTTTTTCTTTTTCTACTTCGAATTTTACTGTTAGTACGGTTGTTCCATCTTTCCTTTCAACTTCTGTAACATTATCTCGAATTTTAAAGCTCTCTTCCACGACGCTTTTGTCAAGCTTCTTATGCTCAGCCTTCTCTTCAGTGATGCTCTCGATGGCAGTATCATCGGCGGCTGCATTGGCCGTTGCACCGACCGGCTGCGACTCGCAAAATGTGGCAATCGATGAAGTTGTCACAACCGTTGATGAGGTTGCATTTTTCGTAACTACACATTTCTTGCTGACAGCTTCGACTTTAGTGACTTCACCGGTGTTCGATTCTATTACCACCTCGCGAGCGCCCTCTTCGACAAGGCTACATTCAAACGAATTTTCCTCTACATCGATCTTTTTGTTTTCGACAAAAGCTGCCTTGTCATTTTCGTCTTTAGTTGATTTTCGCTCTTTAATAGTTTTTTCTATCTCGGTATCGCAACTTCGCATAATATTTAATCTGTTTTTGCGGTTGCGGTTCCTGCGCTTTCGGCGGCTACGTGAACATCCTGCGTCACGTTTTTCTTCATTTGGACTTGATTTAGCATCGTCAACCTCTTCGATTTTCACTGAACCAGTTTCTGCATCAATAGTAATATCCTGTTTCGTAATTAGTACAGGGGACTCCTTCTGTCCAGGGAGAAGCGATTTTTTAACCTCCTTTTTGAAAAACTCTGGAGATATGTCAGGCTTGGTACCGTCCATGTTCAAAGTTTTAGCAACATTTTTTTTCGGAACTTTTTTTTTAGACTTCTCCTGTAGATCCGATTCAATCGATCCTGCTCCTATTTTGGCCCGATTTGTTTGGTCGGCCTTTTCAGATGCTTTAACGGTTACCATTTTCCAAAGCATTTTTTTAAATCGAAATTTCTTTGGCTTTTTCGAGATTGGTTCATTTATACCTTCAACCGTAACCTCACTCTTAGTGGGCTTTGTTTCGGCCTGCTGGTCCTCAACTTCGGTTTTCGCGTCTTTAACCTTGACCTCAGAGGAATCTACTTTGCGACCCAATTTGAAAACAGCATAAAACTTACGTTCCTTTGCCGTATTTTTAAGTTCGGGGATTTCCTGGTTGTCTTGTTTGACTACTGCTTCATATGTTTGCTCTTTAGTGATTGGTCCGATCTCGTCAGCGGGCTGTTCGTCCGCTAATTCATCTTTTGAGACATCCTCTGATTTAGAGGCCTCATTTTCGGAAAGCTCGGGTACTGGCTCGAGAATGGGCTTCTCAAGGGTATCCGTCGATTTTTCCACATTCAATGCAGACTTCTTAGAAAAACGGAAGAATTTTTCTTGGGTCACTGATGGTTCTTGTCGGACGTTTTTATCCGAAACCTTTGTTGGGGTCGTGTCATCCCGTGATACTAAGGAATGCCACCATGAACGTTTCGAAGTTTTGGTCGCATCAGCCGCGTTGCCTTTTTTTGCAGAATCCATAGGTTTTTTTTCAACTGAAACGGTTTCATCCTCTGTTTCGCCAGTTTTGTTCGTATCTAGTTTAGCTAAGTCAGTTGCAGACTCATAAATTTTGACTATATCATCATCTTTTTGAGTTTGTTCGATGTCTGATTTTGTAGCCGTTTCATCGCTTATATCTCTAACATTCATTTTGGGTTTGAATTTCGGTATAGAAAGCTTCGGAATGGTAATCGTAAACGTAACTTGTTTGCGGCCCTCGTCATTTTTTTTTGGAGTAACCTCCGAGGGAGTACCTAAATGGGCGATGTCATGTGATTCAGTCGTTTTCATCCCATCGATTTCAGCTTCCTCGAGTCCTATCTCACCTAAGCCCTCTGTAGGAACCGTATCTTGCAAATCGTTCGCTTCCTCAACCGAAAATTTCCGGGCCTTGTCAACTGTCTCCTGAGATCCTGACTTGTCGTGTTTTTTTAAAGAGAAGAATTTAGGCCAGCTTAATCTAGGAACGGCAAGAGAGCTCTTTTTTGGAGTTTTAGGAGCCGCCTTACCCTGTTCTTCGACTGCAATTAATTCGGTCTCGCCAGTTGTTTTGCTATAAATCTGTCCATCAGCTACCTCCACCTTCTCTGTGGAAGTTTCGTCCTCGGGTCCCGATATTTTACTATCTTGTTCGGTCTCCTCGGCATTTTTTTCGTCAGAGTCCTCTATACCAGCCTTCTCAGCGTGTACAGGACTTTCAAGTACTTCTTTATTGGCCCGTTTCGTTTCTCTTTTGCGCACAAAAGTGGGCTTGTGAAAATTGATCGTGAACTTCAACTTTTTCGTGTCCCTTTGCGCTGCTGCACATTGTACGAACTGCTCCTTTTTATCTGTGGCAATTTTTTCAGTATAGGATTTTTCTTTAACACTTTCCGTTGGCTCTCCTTCCAGCTGTACGTCCATTTTGCTGATTATCTCCGCCTTATTACAGACTTTATTCTTATCAGAGTGCCCTTTCGCCTTTGGCTCTTTCTCTATTTTTGGGTATTCTTCCTTGTTAAACGATTTCTTTAAAGTGGTGGCGGTGGTGGAGAAGTTTGGAATTTTAAATTCATAACATTTTCCTGTGTCCTGCTTTTCCCTAACCGCACTTTGTTCTTTCTTGGGCTCCCTTTCTTTTCTGTGATCAGCATTCAATTCATCTTTAAACTCCTCAGTGTCTTTCTTTGGCCCACCTAGTGAACTTTTGTCGTCATCTGCTTCATGAACATTTCCATTTTTCTCAGCTTCTTTGCGAGCTTCCTCTATAGATACGTTCCTATCCTTGGCAAGGAATTTGGCGAAATTGATAGTGAAAGTCCGTCTCATCTTAGCCTGTCTTTCTTCAATAGGTTCAGGGGTTTCAGTTGGTCTATCAGTCAGCAATTCATCGTCATACTGACCTGTTTCTGCCTTTTTTTCATCTGCTTGCATAGCGTTTTCAGCAAGATCCCTGTTCTTTTTATCGACTTGCTTCTGTTCGTTGTCGCTAGTTTCCGTTATTTTCTTATCATCACCAATAGGAGTCGATTCAGTTAATCTTTTAGCCTTGTTAAATTTGAGCTTAACAGCAAAGAATTGTTGGGTCTCCTGGGCCCGCTTGCCCGACAGTTTCGGACTTTCAGAAAACGCGGGCTGATCAACTATTGTGCTAGGATGCTCACTTTTTTGTTTAGGTTCTTCTTCAGCTTGATGAACGGTCTTTTTGTCTACAATGGTTCCGTCAAGTTCGCCCTTGACCTTTGTTTCTCCTGCCTCCGTCTTAACGTGCTCAGTGCTTTTCTCCTTACTGAAAGGATTGCTTTTCTTACCGCGTCGATTGCGCTTGCTCTTGGAGGGCTTCTCATCCTGTGGTTGTTTGCCCTTTTCGGTATTCTTCGCTTTATCTATTGGAGAAGGGGTCTCCTCCAGTGAATTCGCAGCTGTCTCTGCCTTCTCATCCGTAATTTCTTCGATCGTCTTATTTTCGGCGTTCAAACCTTTGTTATTTCTGATATCGACTTTTACTTGCGGTTCTGTTTTTTTATTAGAACGGAATATTGGATTTAAGAAAGAAGAAACTCTGTAAGCTTTTTTCTCCAAAACATCAGTTACTTTCGTAGTCTCGCATCTCAAGGCATCGTCGGCATTTTCTACGACGGTGTCGCTTGCGTCTTGATCCGTTACATTTTCAGTGACCACAGATTTTTTACCTGCAACCTTATAACACGACAGTTTCTTTTTGTCTGTCCGTTTAGCTTTGTGTTTTTTGGCAGAGATTCTCTTTCCCTTATTTTTTCTGCCTATTCTGAATTTTGGTAACGGAATCGTGATTGTTATTGTACGCTTGGGTGATTCGGCACTTTCAGAGGTCGATTTTTCCTCTTCTGAAGCTCTCGCAACAAGTGGTTCAGATGCGGAGGCTGCCCCAATAGCAACTTTCCCCAGTGGCTTAGGCTTTACGGCTAGTCTCTCATCTTCAGTGTCCGTTTCCAGTTGATCTTCTTTATAGCTATCCTCTAAAATCGAGGGTTTGTTTTGCTCCTTTCTTTCTTTATCTTCCTTTTTGGTTTTCACTGGCTTGACTATTGATGATTGTTCCGTCGCATCCTTTTTTGATTTCGGCAGTTTAGGAACTGAAATATTCTTTAGAAAAGAGCAGCGGGCCTTTTTAGGCTCTACCTTAACTTCTGCCTTGGTTTTCTCACCTTGATAGTACTTATCGGTGCGCTCAGTAGTGTCCTCGTCTTCAGGCTTTGAGTCTACTTGGCTCTCCTCGGATTCAAACTGCGCCTCCTCTTTTTCAAACTTCGAAGCAGTTTTAGCTTCAGTGTTTAGCAAATTCTTGACGCTTTTCGACATTTTCGCCAGCTTGATTGTGGGAAATTTGAGGAAGGACCTCTGTTTGTCAACAGTTTTTGCAGAAATATCGTCAGGAGATCTTTCAGCCCTCTCGTCAACCTTCTCAGCTCCATCATTGACATTCAAAACAAGCTTTTCATTTTTGGCCTTTCTTTCTGTTTTATCTTTTATTGGACTTTTCTCCTTTTTCCGAACATCTTTCAAAATGACCTCTTTGTCGTTAGCCTCCTGAGACTCAGTGGTTTTGACATCTTCCTCAGCTTTCTCGCTATCCTGAACTCCATCCATGACAGTAGCATTACTTTTGGTAGGCTTCGTCTCCGCTTCCTTAGTAGCCTTTTCCGCTAACTCGGCTTCCGTGGAGACGTTTTCTCTTCCTTGAGTTTCGTTACTCGTATCGGTCTTGCCTCCATCTTCCGCGTTGTCCTGTTGACCCCCGTCCTCTGTTCCGGTCCCAAATGTCCAAAGAGATGCGGGCCAGCCAAAATTGCTGAAGAAACCAGTAGCCTTTCTCTGTTCGCGCACCAAGGGCTTAAATTCTTCTATGGGTGTTTCGAACTTAGAAGTAGTATCAGACCTCTGAGTCTCCGACTCAGTTGACTGGACGCGTCCTCTAAAGTCGCCCTGCTTTTTGTCAATATCATGGATAACGATCTCGATTTTGGGCTCTTGAGCGTCTTTGTCATCTTCCTTTGTAGACGCCAAGACAAGTTCTGAATGCCAGCGGGTAACCCTGACTTCAGTTTTTTCCGGGCTTTCAATCCGGCCCAACGACCACTGTAGAAAACTTGACAGAAGACCCTTTTGAGGCTTTCCTTCTGCCTGGGACCCTTTACGAGACGAGGCGCTCCCTTTGTTCGACTGGTGGCTTTTTGAAGTCTCCATATGGGGAGACTCAGCATATCGTGTAGTGTCAGCATTGGCCTGATCCTCGCCTCCATTATCGGAAGCGATGTAAGGTTCGACGGCCTTCGATTTTTGGAAGCGATCCAAAAACGCCTTTTTCTTATTTGATCTGACTCTGGTCTCGAAGTCGAAGTCTTCGGTAATATCGTCAGTTTTTGTTGAAATAGGTTTTCCCATCTCAGCAGGTACCGCTTGCGCCTTAGATGAGGCCGTCGATTTTTTTGTATGCCAGAACTTTAACAAGCTTTGCTTCTCTTTAACTACAAGCATCGTAACCGATTTCTTTTCAGCCTCAAAATCTTTAGCCTTGTCCTGTATAGCTGTTTCAGCAGACGGCACCTCATCATCAACGGAACTATCTTCTGACCTTTCAGATTTTATAGTATCGGCTGTAATATACTTAACGTCTGGTTTGATCTCATCTAGGTCATCTTTTGCTGCCTTTTCTGCTGTGTCAGCGTCAGGTAACCTCTGTTTCCGTCCTTTACCACTATGCTGGGACTCGGTATCTTCGCCTTCGGTAGGTTTTGTTGGGGACTTTTTCTTGCCACGACGCCGTCGACGACTGCGTTTGCCTTCGGCTCCCGCTGGCGATGGCAACTTGCCTTCAGCTTTTTGGTCGTTGACACGGATAACAACCTCGATAACCTTTGTATCCTTTACCTCTGCCACCTTGGTCTCAATTGTTTTTGGTTTTTGTTCTATTACCTGTTGAGGCGACGACATCTGAACTGCCACACGTCTGATCTCGATATCACGGGGTATAACCTTTTCCTCCGCCACCTCTGTAAGAGGGACATCGGCTTTAGCAGAGTTGTCGAGACCTTTGTCTTTTCTATTTCTATTTCTGCGTGGCTTCCTTCTTCCAGAGTACAAGGCGGTAGAAAGAGCTTTCTTGTCTGTACGACCGGGTTCATAACCACTGTCTTTTTCGCTGATACTCAGCGGTTCCTCGAGATTCTCGGCCGGTTGGTCTTTCTGTTTGTCCTTCGCAAAAGATGTTTGCTCACTAAGGAGAACCTCATCTTTTAAGGGATCCGAGGCTACAGCGGAATCATCCATCTCGGATGCAACCACTTTCGTTTTATCAGACGTTGTCGTCCCAACAATTTCGTCTGCCTTCTTACCTTCTTCGGTAGTCGTCTTCTCGACTAGCTTGGATTGCCGGAAGATTAAAAACAGTTTTGACGCGCTAGATGGCCGACTCATAGTTTTCCCGCTACTTGGCCGACTGCCCTCGCTGCTTTCGCCTCTCCCAGAATCTATAAGATCTGTAAACTTCTTTGATCGTTTTCGGCGGAAGCGTTTCAATAAACTTTTTGTCTTAGTGGACAGGACTTCGGTTGGCTTATCTGCATCATTTTTAGAAGTTTCTAGTTTGTCTTTTTGCTCAGCCTTGGGTTGCATTTGCTCTTCGAGGTCAATTCGCTTCTCGCCCGCACACTCGTCTGTGACGGATTCGGATTCGCTCTGAATATCCGATACATCAGCCTCGGTGTTGGGGTCAAGGTCTTTTGCTGCCTCTGACTTTTCCGCAGTGGTGTCACAACAGCTTTCTGGCACCTCCTTGATTTTGTCGTCTACACTTCGCCAACCGGTAAACCAACTAAAAAAGCCTCTCGATGATTGTTCACTATCTCGGCGTTCACTTGTAATCGGCTCCGAGGTTCTTTGACCGGAGTCCTGGTTTACGGTTGTATCCGCTTCACTCTTAGCCTCATCTATCTTTTCATCCAAAGTTGAGAGTTCCTTTTCCGATTCCTTATTCTGATTTTCTTCAGTTGTTGACGTCTCGCCATCAGTGGTTTCCTTGTTGATAGTCGCCACGCTATGACGGTTACGTCTCTCTGGTTTTTGAACTGTAAATCTACTGAAAAGTACCTTTTTTTTGCGTTTTTTGGTGGTTTTGTTCTCTTGTAAGAAAGACTCACATTTGCCTTCCTCATCTTTTTTGTTCGATTTCAAGTCGTCTTTATTACTATATTTATCTTTCTTTTCACTTTTGGCATTAACGGCTTTCTCATCTTCCAGCTGTGATTCACAGACTCGCATCCCAACACTTGCCTCAATTTCGCTTTCTCGAGGCCCCTCAATAATAGCTACATTATCATCTGGCTCACTGCGCTTTTCAAAAAACTTGAAAACCTTAACCTTTTCAGAAGGTCGTATACTCCTTTTCCTCTGCGATTTTTTCGGTTTCTCTTCACCATGCTTTGATGGCACTGTAGCGTTGGGCGATGTTGCGTTTTGCGTTGATTCCATATCTGAGCTAGGTTTTCCCTTACGAAGTCGTTTAATAATAGACGCTTTTCCGGGTCGCTCCTCGGAGCTCGGCTGCGCAGCCCCATCATCAGCTTGAACAGTGGACGATGATGGTTCGTCTGTGGCAACTTTTACAACACTGGACACTCTATGTCGACCAAAACGCATTAAAAAGCCTTTCTTCTGGCTGACGTTTTGAACATCATCTGCATCGTCAACTTTTGTTACCTCAAGAGCGCTATCTTTTCGACTCTGGGTTTCAGAATTGAGATCGATACTTTCCATTGATTGGGTGTTCTTGATTATGTTTGACACCTCTAAGTTTGTTTCGCTGCGAACACTCTTCATCTCCGCCTTTTCGCATTCAACGACAGCCAGCGACCGTTCGGGTGTGGTAACTGTGTGCTTTGGCTTGTTTTTTTCTTTACTCTTCTTCCTATGGAGCACCCGACTCCTGAACAGTCTCTGCTTCTTTGGCGATGACGGCACATCATTCATGTCCAAAGGCTGATCGCCATGACGCTTCTTCGATGGCGTCAAGCTAACTAGCGGACTCCGAGACGGGGTGAGCTCCGGCGTAAGTGCTTTACGTTGCTGTGTACTGGAGCCTTCCACCTCCTCCAACAGTTTATCTTCATTAAGAAACGTCATTAACGAGATGGCTAGTTCTTCGACTACGCTATCGCCGATTGGCCGTGGCGTCGAGCAGCTCAGAGTATGTGATTTTACCGGCGATTCACAAACGACTGTGGCAACGTCCGATACATTGTCAACTGGCAGCTCAGTTTCCGGGACGGATTGAATTGACGAGCCCTGCTTACCTTTGTCATCTTTGTCGTGCTTGTTTTTATCGTTATTTTCTTTGGCAGCACGCTCAACAGTGGCGGCGGCAGGTTGGTCGCAGGGGGCCTTGACCTCTTTTTTCTTGTTGCCTAGACCAAATGGGAACGACGCCTTCAAGCTGGACTTCTTCACCGGTTTCATATTATTATTGTTTGTACTGTCGGCAGCCGCTACGCGCATGGCTGTTTTCGCTTTGATAAAGAACCGTTTTCTAGGGGCTACTAGACCTTCGTGAATATCTACAGTCGTGCTATCTGAGGGTCTCTTTTCGCCAAAACTCTTGACGGGTGACGCTGTATGGAAACAACTAAAATACCTACCAAATTTTTGTTTTTTTGGTGCCACACTCAGATCGTCGGACAATGTCTCTGTATCAGCAAGATGCGACTCTTTATTATGGTCAAATGTGAATTTATGCTTCTTTTTCTTATTTACCTGGAGTCCCACTTTGATCTTCTTGGTAAGCGCCCCATCAGGGAAGATCGCTTGAACCTGGGAAACGACCGTTGACGACACCATTCCACCCTCCGGTCCGATCGAGTGGACCTCTTGGCGATTACGGCATACCACGGCGAAGTACTGCGGAAAGTCGGTTGTCAGGATCCGCGTCACGCGATTGGTGTTAAAGTCTTGCATCGCATTCAGCTCTGCAAGTGTATTATAGACACGTGAAACAGGTATGACAGAATACAGAGCAAATATAAGCATGGTCATGTAAACGAACACTTCGCGCTTACCAAAGTATCGCCCCTACTCAATAGTTACGTCGGATTTCGAAACCGCCCACATACACACATTGCTTAGATTTAATAAGGGCCATATGTCCGGAGAAAGGCTTAACTAAAGCACAACTCGACGTAAAGGTTTAAATTATTACAAGAGTCGGAAAGTTTATAATATGTTAGAAACAGCCTAGCCGTCACTATGGCACTGACCTGCGCCTATATATTATGTGTGCATATGTGTACAGGTATTTGTTATGACAACTTACGTCTTGACCAGCAGCTTGAACAGCCCAGTCATAACTGCCTGCCGACGACTACAAATAATCATCATTGCCATGTTCATTATCAACATGTTCCTTACTTATACTAGCTGGCTATGCTAACACTGGGTGTAGTATTGTACATTATGAATGCAAAACCGCGCGCGACGAGCAACGACAACAATAACAAAACCAACGCTACGTAATTATTTCTTTCATCTGCGATTGTTTACCGTGACGGCAGAGTTGTTATGGCAACGGACACAGAAACGAAGGCGATAGTTTCAATGGTATCAACATTGCTAACTGTGGCTACCCGTAACAAGGCTGAAGCGGCCTTGAAAATTGGCAGTGAACAGTATAAACAAAAATGGGTACACAGAGCGGATACGCTGGCCAACGCTGATTAAAAGAAAAGACAGTGGGGTGTTGACCAACCTCTTATTATCTTAATAACAGGTTTGCAAGGAATTACTTTCAGGGGCGTAGCTATTCAAACACACCCTGTAAACCGGTAAGACGGATAAATGACCACTTCAAGAAGACTGATCAGAAAAGCCCGCCAATCATCTTCAGATTTCTTCTTGTAATGTCATTATTATTCATTCAGCTACTTTATTTATTCACGCTTTATCGTCACTCACTTGTTCTTAATTGTAGTTGATCATAATCTCTGCATCAGTCATCCCACCCAAACAATGTTCTATTATTGTATCGTAATATTTTTGCTCGTTTCTTTACTCTTACCTTGAGCATCAAAGCTACCGTTGAGAACCTCGGAGACGGCATCTTCCGTCGCCTCCATCGTGTGCTCCTTCCATGCCTCTCCATTGTCAGAGCGCAGGATGACGATTTCTCGTTCTTTACCTCTGAGCGAAGCAAAGTGTGGCACTTCGATGACGACTGGCCCGAGGAACTTTGCCCCGGCGGGGCCCATCTCGATGATGCGGGCGGCGCAGGCCTCGCCCTCCATAAGCGGCGGCGGATGAGCCAGCTTCTCTTTGCGGATGAAGCGGCACGTCACCCTCATCGGCATTGATGCCCTTCGCGGGGGAATGATCACACGAACCCCCGAGTGACGGCAGCCACGCATGGCGCCGCCTCGAGCATCTACCATAAAGCTCACCAGGAACCTATGCACGCAGGTGGTAAAAAGTGCGACATGTTATAACTCGGGACACAAGACGAAGAATGTACACAACATTCTAAATAGCAGGAATCGGAGCGTTTTGATGAAACTAAAGTTTCTTATATGAATGTATATACATAGCTAAAGCACCCAAAGGCACGAGTACAACCAAAGGACAGAGTACAATGAAAATAAAATGGAGACAATCCTTTCACCGAGCACCAAATCGACGCAGGTTTATTTTGCGTTTGACCTAATATCATAATATCCCTCCTAATCAAATAGCAGCAATAGATGAAGAATGTGATGATGTATCAGTGTACAATTGAGAAATTGTTACACACTTACTGCTAGTAAATCAATTGTAACATTTAAGTTCACAACTAAAAGTACAACATAGAACATTATGAATATGTGTATAAGTACAGAAACTTTAAAAACATATCTCGCCCAAACGCTATGTGTCACACCGGCCGACTTAGCTCACTCCGCTGCGGGCGTGGCCTCTACGCTACTACAACCGCTCAAATTTACGATAGATATGGCAAAGTAAGAAAGAACAATTTCGAAACACACATTCTGGCGAAGTTTGTTTGTCGTTTGTTGGGGATAATCGACAAATCAATTGTGAACAAATCCGTTTCACTTTTCTGGTTACAGTTCATCTGATTGTCACAAACACTCGGTCAGCTGATGTCTCCGTAACCAATGAACAGCAACTAAACGCAGACAAAAAGGCGGGTATGCAACACGAAAATGGCTGCATACCAAGTCAATCGCTTGTTGACGTTCTCATTTCTGGTAAATCGCAGCCTACCGCTAACCCTTCCGAAGTAGCAGAAAAGATAGGTATGAAATCTGAATAGTCAGAATTGTTGACGGACACAGCTCAACGGTGGCAGCGCAATAATGAAAATGGTAGCGACATGGGTAGAATTGCCACCACCCAGAACGTCTATAGCTTCGGATCGGTTTGCAGTGCTGGTAACCAGCCAGCCAGGCAAGCAGGCAGCAGGCGCCAACAGCTGCGCGGACGATCTAAAGGCGCTGAAGTCAGCATAAATGAAGCGCCCTGCTGTTTGGCAAGAGTACTACTACTACTTTTCGCGATTGCGTCAGAAGCCATTCGTCTGCTACTGGACTGGACGTCAGCGCCCCCTAGAACCAAGGAAGGCGTGAACTCGTCTCCAGTTGAAGATGACATGTGCTGCGAAGATCACTAGCAGAAAGCTCCAGCAATCACGATCATAATAATGATAAAACAAACTCAAATGCCATAGCCTGTCTCGAATCCAGCAAGTAAGTTCGCTGTAGCAATACGACGCCAACTCGACGGATGAATTGCCTGCCTTATCTCTACACAAACAAAACTCTGAGCTCCGTTTTTCAAGGTTTGCACCATCTTCAAATCGACCCCATTCAACCATTCATCCCAACAAAAGAAAAATGGCGAAGCGCGGTAAATAGCATGTGTCTTTTCTGGATATATATGGCATTACGTGGGGTAAATCGATCCACCTATCGGCTCTCGGGGAGTTTTGCCCAGCTTTGTGCCGTAAAGCTAACAGGAGGCGAAGGCAGACAAATGAGTATATGAATCAGCAGACGAAATCGATCCCTTTAGAGCAGAAGCACTTCTGTCGGCAGGTGGTCCGGTATCGCCATTAGGCATTTAATTAAACGGCTGGCTCCCGGTACGAAGCGAAACGTGTCCACGTGCGGGTCCGAACCTAGACCACAACATGTCCCTAAGATTAGCAGGCAAATGAGTTACCCACCAAGTTATTACGGGGCCAGGTTTCGTGCAATTTTTAGAGAGTAGAGAATTGGTCACTTGTTACGGCAAAGACAGCTGGCCTAGTTGGGGATAGCAGGGAGTGACCTGCCGTTCCAAGTGCAAAAACACCAGGAGCGGAAGTTGAGGTTTGAATCTATCGCGTATACAAAATCACTACTAGAGTTGACGTAAAAATGTTGTATTCGCGAACAAATACAGCGAAACACTTTTTTTTTTTTATTGAAATCGCAGTATCTAGAACATAATAGCTAGATTGAAGGTGCTTCTGAGTGTATCTATGTGTAAAAGACAGTGACCTGCAGTGCGATACTACTGATCTCGAACAAGCATTAACGAAAATCCGGCTTACTACAGAAGTTTACGTAAACAGAAGCCAATTGTAAAACTCTGTAAAAAACTGTAAAACAAGTGCGCGTCACGGCACGATGCATTGTATAGACGGTAGGGAAGATTGTCTATTGCGATTCATATGACAACGTCCCATTGTAACCGCTTACATCATCCAATACGATGACAACACCAGTCAGTGCAACGAAAACGTATCGAGGCACTAACATTTTCCACAGTTTCCCAAGTATGTTCGAGCTGGCTCTTAAATCCTACCAGTATTCTATTGCAGGCGTCATAGTCGAATAAGAGCCAGCTAGAGAGTTTCGGATTATGTCTTAAATTAAATTAGATCTGATGGTCTCGTTGTAACATTGTTGCGATTGGCGGGCGTTACGCCATGTTCATCAGCGTCTTTGTTTGCCCCCTATGGCTTGGCGATTGTATCAAATCGCTCACTTCGCTCTCTAGAGTAACGAAAAAAAAAAAAAAAAAAAAAAAATCTTCAAGGTCGGGAAACAAATCAAAAATCAAATGAAGGCGCAGTCTCTATTTAATTGTTTACTGTTTCAAAAATAGTTACGTTCATTAAAACTATACTTACGTTTTCCATTTTAGTTTTCCTTCACCACTAGTTTAGCGCAACGATGCAAGAACGCAAAACGCTCGTTAGTATCAAGTCATTACGTTAACTAACATGCTCAGATTTAGTTCACAATCGTTTTTATAGACGACCCTCATATGGACATCCCGCAAACGTCTGCTTCTTCTTTCGTCTCTCACGTTTTTCGGTATACATTGTAATTTGTATTTGAAAACGCAATCACAGCCACTGTCGAGTACGAACTACTAACTATTTTGATGAGTATTTTATCTAGTTGCAAGCTTGCCTAATAAAAACTAAACAGCTAAAAAATAAAATCGCTACCGTTCATGCGGACAACATAATGGATCAACATGACAAATCAGCCCTTAAACACTAAAATGGACCATATTAATTAACAGGATATCAGCTAATATAAATGTATGAATCAACACATGTTGCAACAGTTCGATAAGTGTTAATCACAGTAATATTTTTTTTTACACATTAATTACATTAACGTAGTATTTATGCACAAACACATTAATCCTATACGGAAACGCTTACTTTCTATAAATAACTTAGAGTGCTTCAAATAATCATGTTTATTGGCGGTGGTGGCTTACTGATACAGTCAACATTAACATAGATGATATCTAAATATCACTATTATTGTACATAGATATCTAAGAGGATAATTTTAAATATGTACACTATAATTATATAGATGCGTTTTGTTTTGTATAGGAAGTTTCTTGTATAGGAAGAAGGGGGTTTTCGTCACAGCAAGCCAACGCAAATCGTTTTCCCGACGGTCTTCTCCGAACCGGTTCGAACATACCCACTACGCTGATAAGGCTACAACGCGCATTTCGATTTCCTGCGACTTACCCGGCATGCACTGGGGTACGTTTTACTTCAACGTTGTCAGGCGCCGCCTTGGCAAAGGACTGGTCTAGATGGGACGGTGAGAGCCTGTCTTCTTCCTGGGCAGAAGGTGCAATATGGCCGTGCGGGCGTGTGGCTGCCTGTTGGCTGGCAATGTGGGCTACATGGGCTTCGTGCAACCTCTCATCTCGGGTGACGTCGATCGGCAGTGAGTCGTCGCCTAGAGACTTCATTTCGTCCGCTGTTAAATGACAGAATCCAATGACATCGATTACCGTTATAACAAAAGACGAAGAAACAAGTCATGAGACCAAATTTAAATAGAAAGAACAATAGCGACTGGATTTAAATTAGATCACAGCGATCACGAAATTGACGATGGCAAGATGTAATTTCAAAACTTCAATCTGTTCACGTGATTTAGGTTCAACACTATAGAGGACCAAGTTGGATCTAATCGATCCAGCTAGTTAGCTCAGCTTGAACACCGCAATAACATTTTTTGCTGCACACAGCATTTTTACGCTATGGAATACTTTATCTCTATGCATTTACCACACAGTTTCTACACCACGCAACAAATTGATATCGAATTAACGGCGTAATCGTGAGACAGTAGCTACGAAACGCTTTCGCTTAAACGAGGTACGACAAACGCTACTGTAAACATCGCCCGTCTCTAAATAGAGCAGTCATTTTGCGTGAACAGATAATGTAACGCTCGCCCACCTAACTCAATTGCCAGCGATTAAACGTCGCGTAGCCGACCCCAGACTCGGATGGTGTCTGCATGCAGCGTCTTTATTGTGACCACACACCAATGAATCCCCGTGCTGGCAGTGAACGCGATGCATCGTTGATGGGCCATCAACACTAAGTGACTCGCATTAAGCCGGGCTCCTGCTGTCCTCTATTGTTCTTGTCAACTGCGTTCGCAATAACGTGATAGAGGTTTTTCTTCCCTACGTCTTTTTCCGCGTCGCTGCCGGTAACGAAATATCGTCGTATTCGGTCGATACGTACATTAAATATTAGCTATCACTATCTGTTGGCGTCTCTATACTTTGCTCTACCGTTACTCTACTTTCTTTCACTTTTTTTGGCTTTCAGGATCCTGAGAGCGATACGGATATTAAGGCTAGTTACGTCGCTTAACAGCGGCCGATTGCAGGCAATCTGTCTGATGGTTCTCTGTGAATCTATGGATCACAGGGCACACGGTATATTATGGACTGCACGGTGGTACGAATGTAGCTACAATTTCAAAGTGAAGGTAGTGGCTCTTGGATACACTAAAATTGGAGAGAAGCCCCTTTATTTTTTTGCGTGTCGTCGCTAAAGACGTAACGGTTACACAGACGGAGAAAAATGCCAAGTAAATGCGCGATGAGATAATGCCACTGCGGCCTATCTCAAGTGGCAATCCGCTTAGCCAGCAATGACTATGTATGAAGGATGCAGCAGCATGCCTTGTGGGACGTCATACCATCTCCTTTCATGTAAAAATTAGCCATTGGAGGCAACGTAGAGACGAATAGCAGGTTCCACGCTAAATGCAGACGGCCAAGAGTCGTTCGTCAAATGGGAGACTGGCCGCCACGCAAAGTACCGATAGGAAAACTCGTTTTTGGTTATACTTAGGTCCACGTCGCCCGTCAATAACTCATTAGCCGAACGACACAATAGTATGTACCGACGTCTATGTCGCCCCTTTACCCTACTCTCTCTTTCTCTCTCTCTCACACACAGATACAAACAACTACAAATTTTTAGAAACGCGTTGTCTGGTTGGCTACTTTGGTGTTTATTTGCGTTAGCTAATTTTGATATTAGCGACTTGGCCGCCACTGAATCGCGGTCCCAGGTAAAATAATAACTACTTACAGTCTAACATTTAAATTTTAAATAGAACAGTTTGCTAAAAGTAAAAAATCAAATGAAACGCTTTTTTAGGAACTTTCGACTATTGGTGCTATTAAATATTAAAAATCCAAATACCAACAAAAAAATTTCTTTGCTGATGTTTTTCAAAATATCAACGTCGCCCTACACTCTCTATTGTACAGAATCCTGAAGAAAACTACATTTATCAGCCATTTCTTCCAGCAGCCTAATTAAACCTAAGCACAAGTAGCGTTTATATACAGAGTCCCTATTAGATCTAACTGTACTATACGTATGGTGACCGGTGACAAGCAAGTGATGAAGCCATGCAAGGAAGATCTATCAATACGTACCAGTTAAATACTTAAACGAATGATCTCCCATCATATTGTCCTGCTCGCCCTCATCCTCACTATCGGACATGAATGTCTCGTGCATGGTTTCCGGGGCGACGACCTTGTATTTCTCTTCAGTGACAACCGTTGTTGTGGTGGTGACTGTCGTTTCGGTCACGACCTTTAGCGTCTCAATCACCGAGATGTAGCCGAGTTTCTGCGCGATAGACAGCGCTGTTTGACCTTGCTGGAAGTCGTTCATTATCGCAGTAGAAATAGAGTTGATAAAAATACATATAGATGCGATGAACGATGGGTCGTCAAACGTCCAAGGGATTCGCGACACCCGCGATTCCACCAAACACGAAGTCATCCATTCGTATTTGGAAAACCAGAAGAACGGGTGAAGAAGAAGAAGAAGCGAATCACATCGTTAGTAACTTGTTGCTTAGACCATAATATAGATACGATGCTAACGAGAAGGACCACTGCTATGCAATTCTATAGTTATGAATCTTCAATAGGTACTACGACAACACAGACAGTTTCTACGATTGAGACTATCAATTCGAAATTATTCCAGTAACCGCTAGAAGTTCATTCAAGAAAAAAGCTGATCGGCCTACGTTATGCTAATGCTATATTGTCACAACGTTTATATACAGCCACATAAGTCCTCAGCCACAAACATTAGTTTCCTGTGGCCCTGACTTCTTTGGCCTTACGCCAATTAATTGTCACACGCCTGTTTGGCGGTCCCTGCGGCGTTCTGCAGATAAACTCAGTAAGTCGATCGCAGGCCTCCATAGGCCAAAGGTCGCCACCGCCACAGCTAGAAGCTGCAAATAGGCTACAGGAAGTGTCACACTTGCCAGTTCTTGAGTTCGACGAATTCATATGACATCAGCAGCTGTTAAGCTTGAAGTTATCCGTATGAGCTCAGCTATTTACGATATTTCGAATGTATTGTTTATTTCGACAACTTGCCCACCCTGCCCTGTCTGTTTTCGCTTTTTGTTTACAGCTAAGTGACAAATGACGGCGACTAAATATGCGGCAACCGTGGACAGCGCGGCATCTCTATTGCCACTGCCATGGATATGAGGTAGAATTATGGTAAAGTGTTAATGTGTTTGCCTAGGGACGAGTGGGGTGATTGTGAGGCTCGAGACCGGGCGGAAACACCGGCTGATTGGTGCTGGCCGTCTAAAGCAATAATTAACTGAGGGAATAGCATCGGGCGTGAAACTGGAAGCGTTCGTTTTTTGATATAGGTAAGTCGAGAGGTCTGACTATCGTTATTTCATGTGCGTAACGCGATAAGCTGTCTAGCGGGAATACATTTGGTAGGTATACATGGAACTGTCATACAAGCAGCCTTTTTCCCATCATTCATATGATGGACTCACACATGAGTTGCTGAATAGCCAAAACAGGACAAATATTGCAGGAAGCTCTGCCGTGCTACTACGGATATAGTGAGTGTGAAGAATTTGTGATATACAGTAACATACAACTGAAGCTTCCTCTATATATAGGCAATTGCATTTTCAACGTGGCGAAGACAATCTTGGCGTTTCCAATTTAATCTCGTATAACAGGATCAAATTTTTACAAGATTACATCTTTTTTTTTTTTTTTTTTTTTTTTATTTGTTCATATGATGCTTCAACGGTGACGTAGTTTAATTTCTCCATAGTAGACACACACATAGTGCGAATATTGATGATGATTATTATTATGAAGAAAAACATCACACCATACGTTCGAGCCGTCTGATCGTATCTATCGGTATTTGCTTTTTCCGCTAGATAAATTATATTAGAACAGATATAAAAACACCACCCGCTGGCTCTACGTACAGCTGACTGCAAGGCCGTAAGCCGCTGCCGGAAACGCTGTGTACCGATGAAATGATAGCACCGTATTGTTTCAATAGTCTATTTGATAAACACGATGTATATACGATATGAGATGTTGTTCATTGGTCATGTATGAGAAGATGATTCCAACGTTTCCAGTGTCATCGGTCGATTTATAGTGAGAATATATTGTAGCGCGGGCACGCTCAACTTGGTGCCTGTGTCCACTGCCAACTAAGTAGATTTACTAATGGATTCACTCGCATCACTAAAGCAAATGTTTATTCCATGAAAAGGTAGAAACGGAGTCACTCAGCCACAGTGTGCGTGTGTGTGTGT
>NW_019214175.1:37535-82704 GCF_002532875.2 Varroa jacobsoni | reverse complement strand
TAATTAGTATGCCTGTGTATTACTTGGCAAATGTACAGGGAGTACCTTTCAGAAAGACGATAAAGATTACTTGGCGGTCTTTTCTATTTGTTTTCTGGCTTTATCCTGATTGTTTATGCGCACGACATTCATTCACTGTTCTATACATGTATTACGCAAAGTCTGTCTGTTTTGTACAAGATAGAAATTCACTAAAAATTATTATATAAACAATATGATCGCAACTTCTGGGTGTGAACATGAAACAAGCACTATGCCTGGTGGTCCATCAAAGTATCAACTTGATGAATTGATCGAATGAAGTTTCGTTTGATCACAGCCTAAATGTGTCGCAGTTACCCAGTCACCTAAATATCTGAGTTACAGTCCTTCTGTGCACACTGATCCAAACGCATACTATAATGCGCTAGTAGTTGACATTCGAGGTCATTTCTCGCCAGCCTTTCCACAAGTACTACACGAATTTACACACGAACCGACCATTCACGCACATATTTTACATATCTTTTCCGTTATGCTGAATACAGCGGATCGTCGCAGGTATTCTATGTACCTTGGTGGATACTGGGCCCCACCACGGGTGGATAAATGAGGAGGACATGCCATTGCCTCGACCCCGCCCGCCGGCTTCGCGAGGCCCGACGCCAAAGAGCACGGCCACGTTTTGTCCAAGCGACTTCAAGTGACAGAAGCCGGAGCCAGCGCCACCAGCGCCGTTAACTTGCCGCCAGCACTCTTACCATCATCAAACCACAACCTCACTGGCTAAACAGAGAGTGAAAAAACAGCTGAGTGAGGAACCAAGGTCTTCCGCGAGCGCAGTACGTCTTCTCGCAAACTACTCACAACTATTCCGAATTGAAACAGATCTCAGCTGTCCATCCCCACTCTGGCTACGAACACTCTCACAAGCGACAGTTTACGAGAAACAGAAAAACGGGCACGAGCACCGAAATCAGAACAACGACGAGATAGCTCGAGCGGGTTGACCACTGGATGCTTTTTTCCTTAAGGAACGGTGGCGGTGCTTCCATCCATTAACTCGTTTAGTTTATCTCAGCATAGACCCTGCCACGCGGCCTTTATTTCAGCGACGACATACCTTGCGTCAGTGGAGAGCTCAGTCTCTAAGGGCACAGAAACATCACCACTAACATGACCAGCTCCATTCGCCTGTTTGTCTTCGCAATGCCAGCTCGATACCACGGCCGCTCGTTTCGTTCAGTCGTTATATGTTTTCGGCGACGATGACGTTATACGCCAACGTTTTAACCGCCCCAGTGCCGTAACGGCAATAGTATTCATTGCCGTCGTTAAGGTAGCCATCCCGTCGACACTGTTCGTGAAACTTTGCAGTAAATTCCCCGTAGCTTACGTTTCTGCTGACCTCGCTATTGCGGTTTTTAGCGGCACGTGTTTCGCTACATAGCCGAAGGAAACGCACGTTTCTTGTAGGGTAAGCGATAAGCGAACATCGACGGGAATTCTGCCGTAACAGGCCACGATTGGCACGTATCTAACGTACTGCCATAAAGTGATGGCTGGCTTTGCCGGTCAAATGCTGGTCCGCGCAAAAAAAAACTAGCCGCTAAGTCTTGTTTTTGACAATACAAAGAAAGACAACACCAAGTTTGCTTCATCTGAACAGAACCATCCATGGTGACAGAGAAGACTGCCGAAGCAAGTGCGTGTGCTTCTATCACGTGTGGTCATCGTGGCGATCGTACTGTTCTGTCTATGAGATGCGCGATTTGGTGGCGAAGCATAGGGGCGGACGTCGTTGCCGTTGAAGAAGCAATGATGCTCGTGTAACTTCGTTTTCCTCAAGCAGCGCCAGATCGTGTTGGTTCTGGCTGATTCTCTTGTTAACCCGGTTGTTTCCTGTGGCCGACGGCGGACGGAATCGAATGGATGCATACGGACAGACGCAGACATGAAGGTAAAAGCGATACAGCCACTACATTGTAGTGAACAGGTCCGGAGGATGACCCAGGGTTTTGTTGACTGTCGCTCTTTAGAGAATAAAAAGATGGGCTTTGAAGTGTAAAGCAAGTTACTGGCGACAAACAGTTCCGTGTGATTTGCCTTACAGGGACGACTACAGCTGGAGGTTGCTAGTTCAGCTTCCGGCAAAGATCTAGTGTACAATGCTGCTAAGCTATTGTCGATCCGTGTCTAGCCAGCGTGTTGTCAAAGGATTCTGGTTTCGCGCCGTGTTGATGTCGAGCTGCTGTTAGATGCTCCGCCGTTCTCGCTTACGATAGTCAGCTAACGTCCCGTTTATGCGACTGGCGTACCCTGGCCAACAGACGTATTTAGCTTGAGCCGATCATCCGGTCGCGCCACAAACGTCATGAGGATTCATTATAGTTCAGCTGCTATTTCGTCGTAGTCTTTCGTCAAAAGATGCGGCCCGCTACATAAGCAAGAGCAAATGACGCCGAATCACCTCGAAATATCGGCCAAACAGGATCCCACAGCAGACGAAAAAAAAGAGACATACAGTTGAGAAGCACTACGTTTGTTTACCCGCCGAGTAACCAATAGATATGAAACGACTTCATAATTATATAGATGGACCGACTACGGGACGGATTTAACCTGACCAGCGGGTTGACGAATCGAAGATATTCATTTTTCTTTTATCAAATAGCGTTAAGTACAGTCGCCTGTGGGTAGACAGCGGATACAAGAATCGTAGAGCGGTTTTCTTAGCGATAGCGGCCTGCCAAACAAAACAACGGCCATTCTAGGATAGCAAGCGATTGTACGCGAGCGGAACGTGCAGCTTCTGCATCTCGAAAGCTGATGTTTGTTCCTCTTTGAAGAATGTTTGTCCTTGTCCATTTTTCACGGCACCGTGCAACTGGCCAAGCATAGGTCCTATCTGGACTGTAGCAAGATTCACATGCGTGCGTAATCGTCAATAGGACACCGTCGATGTAAACAGAAACATTGTAAGCGTCGTCACCGGCCGCTATTGTAGAGCTAATGGAATAGAGGAGAAGCTGCCGATTGCTCTTCAATAGTCTTGCCTCTACTGTAAAACAGCCAATGCATTAGACGAGGTCTCCCTCTATCCAAACGTTTAAAACACATCCACAAAGGTTTCTTGCGTGCTGCCATAGTCCGTCGGCTAACAGACCGGAACAGGCCATTACTGGGCGGGCGGTCAACTGACTAACGCCTCGTTTACGACCAGACGAAATTGACACCACAGGAACTCCCACGATGGCGAAGTAACTACACAACGTCAAGTTGTTTCCGTAACACAGGAGCTAGACAAGAAAACGACCGCAACATACAATGGACGTACAGGCCCACGCAAATGCGGAGCTTCAATATCGTATGGTGATGAAAGTTGCGAAATTCAAACTTGAGCGCTGGCTTACAGTTTCATGTAGACATTCGCTTCGTTGATTTTAAGTAATTTTTTAACGAGAAATTGTAAGTCAGTTCGTAGAGGCTAACTCCGCTGGACCAAATAACCGATTAGGTATGTGATTAGTATGAAAGCTGAGCAGCTTAGTTTCCAACCTTTACTTCGTTCACAATCACAGACTACAGCTCTATATATTATTACGTTTAGATAATATGTTTATATACAGTATATTAATTAAATATCCTGTAGGCGATAGTAATGTCTGCTCTGGGCAGATATGTAAGGCAACAGCAAGTGACTGTTCATACGAAATTCGAAAGCTGCGAAAATGCTTCTTCTTGGAGATGTATCGCGAAATAGTTCATTTCTATTACACCTGTTTGTTTTGCTTTCTCCTTTAAAACGTAGAATGTTGGCACGCACGACGAGGCTCACGTTCGCACCATTAGCGTAAGTTATCGCTGATAAAATAAGCTCAATAGGGCAATAAATAAGTTCAATGAGGTACACAATGCAAAGTCGACATAGTATGGTCTAACTTATTCTGTTCATCTCTCTCGCCAGTTCGATATCCTATAGATTTTTGTCTTCGACTAGCTAGCGATTCTGGCCGCGATCAACATGACGGTAGCTGTGACATATATAGGGGGTAACTGCATACTTACTAAGAATGCTGAAGTAGACGTCAAGACCAGCAGGTTCGTACAATTTGTTTGATGTACAAGTCACAAGCAAGTTTCTGACGAGATAAAAAAATGTATAACAGAAACGCACCTAGCACTGTATGACCTCCGATAACGACAATTCAACACTACGGATATATTTTGTTTTTTTTTTGCTCAAGTTGATCGACCAGCCAGCTTTTGCCCACTGATGGGATCGGGAGGGCCACACACTATTTGTGGTTTCTTTTTTGTCGTTGACACCGTATATCTGTTTGGCTAGCGTCCTAAATACTATGGGACATGCTTGATGCTCACTCTTCTACATGTGTATCCATACAGTTTAATTCATCCGCTGCATGTCTAGCTTTCATTCACAGCGTGATATCTGTAGACATCGATCGTCAGCTCACTAGCATCCGTACACCGTAGTCCGTGATGCTCAAACATATAACCAACCCTGGAATCAACATCTAATAATAGGGGAACGCCTGAGAGAAAGAAGGCCCTGTCCTCTGTTTGTCACAGAGGAGGGCGCTGCTCGCGCACCCTCTCTTTCGATAACAACACTTCCATGTCGTATAGCATGCCATCACAGGATGATGGACGCTAGTTGATTGTCCTGGGGCCCCTTACTTTCTGTATCTGCCCATCTCTGTCATGTGTTCTCATGTGATTGACTCTGAGCTAACAGGGTCACGGAGCGAACGAGCACCGTCGCCGTAGAACTGCTGCAAATGCTGCCGAACGTTTTTGCTGCCCAGCTCACTCAGGGGGATACTTTCTTTGGGCATTTATCCGGAAAGCAGCAGCAGCAGCAGGGATGCAGAGTGGGAAGAATAGTTATTTAATAGCTGCTACTGAACGACCAGCGAGACAGAGTCTGGAAAGGGAGACTTAGCAGAACAGCGGCGCTCTTGGAGAATGTTTAGCGCCTTTCAAACGTTGGGCCTGAGATTGGGAACACGGAAACGACCAACAGTATCGAAGTCCGACAGCAAACCCAACCCAAAGCTGAACAACACCGGCGAGAATAAATGATGGCTAATTGTGACAAAGATCTGACGACAAATAGAACGACGTTCGTCTGTTTCGATTCACTGAGCAAATTTCTGCCGGTGCAAAATAACTCAGTGCCTTTTTTCATTTTAGCGAATTCGCTCATTAGTTGACTAGAAATATATCAATACGTTTCAACTAAAGCCCAACTAAAGCTTTGATTTGCAACAAGTAAATGTAAATAGGCAAATTCAAAATAAAAATTCTGCAAGATGTTCTGTAGCTGAATGCGAGATGGCTGAACAGGTCCTGTAGATAGCTGAGAACATAGGTGAAAGCCAGTTGAGCGGCAACGGAATTCAGTTGGACACAGCGGTCTATCGAGAGACACTTCAGGTCATCGATGATGGCCACAGACATTATGAAAGCGAGCCCGCAGAGACAGTTTCATTAGACCCAACGTGTTGAAACATTTGGCTCATCGGGATTCGATTACATATGATAATCGCTCTACCGAAAGGATAGTAGAGTGCATTTGGTTTATTCGTAAGGATTTTATACGATCTAAAATAAAATTTGCAAATAATTGTATAATACTTATTCAATTGATGTTAAACGCTGCGGCATCCTCATTCAGTATGCGGTTTCACTGTAGTCGTACAATGAGAAAGACAGCTAATTGACTGCTATTAGCTTGATGGTCCAGCAACATAAACGTATCTACTTCACAGATTGAAGCTCACAGCTTTGCCAACATACAGTCTACTAACTTTTACTGAAGGATAGACTCAAGCCGATGCGCATCGCTAGCGGAAACTCGGCCATAGCCAGCGCAGCCGTCAACGACCGTTTATATTGTGGCCTCGAAATCATCGTCGCTTCCCGCAATCAAAAAATTACTATCTGGTATAGATGCTACGGTAGCAGGTGCGGGCAAAATTTGTTTGCATCTGTTGTCATAAAATCTTCAAAACACCGCTTAAATGAAAATACACTACCGACTGCAAATCTAGACATTGTTGAGCCTCTTTCGCGCTAATCGATATAGCACTCATGGCCGACGGGAATTATAGCATTTTCCGTGCAGTAAAATGAAAAGTTAAAGTTAGCGGATTGTGTCATGAATACCATATATATCGATACGAACTCCCATACAGAAGGAACTTGTTTTTTTTTTTTTCGATCTTAAGCACAGATCTGTATGGCGCATTGAGCAGCTCATACAGCAGCCACATTGCTTTAATGGAAATAGGAGTGCTTAAAAACTGTATATCAGCACTTGTTTCTAAGTGAGTCGCCTAGCCATTCAAGCATCGGGTCATATGCATAATTATTATGACCATGTCTGCGAATAGTTTCCGATTCCGCAAGACAACAACAACGACGTTCGATCTTATTTTCTGTCTTCTGAAACAGTATCGAGTTTTTTTACTTCGTTCACGACGTCGCCAGAAATAGCGATGCTCATGTCCGTAAGAAAGCAGCTGCGTTCGCACCTCTTTTTACATCTGTGTTTTTGCCAAGGAATATGACGATTATATAGCAGGAAAGGCAATAACTGTTTATCAAACTACATTTAATGATACCTGTGAGTGAGATCTTCCTTCTAACAGGACCCTGTCATCACCAGTAGCTTTATTAGAACCTTTCATTTATTCGGGATGGCTTTGCGGTTCGGGTAAACGAATTTACACTTTATCAAACACAGGTGTCACATCGCGGACTATAATATCAAAGTATAGCCTGGCGCTTTAGACGCGTGCCTTCCGTAGAATGAAATGAAATAAACCAGAATTCGGATTCAGTTTTTGATAAATGAGCAGGGTGCTGTTGCATGAGACACGAATGGGGGCATTGTCAAAAATGAGAAACAGCAAAACAGCCCTCTGGTCAGAAGGTCTATCAGAAGCCAACCCGGGTGAAACTTGGGCTTCGAGTAGACGTTTCTATTCAACTGTACTGTCCGAGAAGGAACAAAAACAGAAAAAACCGTATTTCCGTCACTGATCGCCGCTAGAAGTTTATGTCCGGCATTACACTTGGCCGATATATTTTGTTCACTACATCATGAGTTTGGAAAAGGATGACCAAAAAGTATAGAAGTAATTGTATAATTATATAATGGACTCTGCATTGGAGTAATTCTTTCGACATAAATCGCTACAAATAGATACCAATAGGGTAAAATCTTTCCGAAGCATTTCGGTAAAAATTACACATCTCACGTGGAAAAAAATGTACACGGTGGAGTGTCACTGCCTCAAAGACTCACCCCCCAACCACGAAAAGAATATGATAGGATTCGTCGCCATTTTGGTCCAGGGATCTGAAGAAAATCCACTTATCACTTGCGGTAATAAATTCCTAGCGATGTATTCCTTGAAAATGAGCTAAGACAAAGTAACTCACTTCGAAAAGGAAGCTTCTACTCAATCGAATTCGCCAACCGACAAGGACCTTATGTACACTGTCAGATAAACTCTTTTACTGTTAGCTTTATGAAACTCGTTGAACCAGTACCTGCATAGCCGAATACAGTAATATAAGATAAAAGGGTAGACGCTACACGCTGACAAGAGTATCCCCGGCAATGTAAAACCCATAGGCAAACGTTTTACTCAGCACCGGCTTTTCAAGTGAAGCGACAACGATAATGAACGAGATAAAAAAAATCATGCCATCCACAGATAGCCCCGACACTAGCGCACGATTGAAGAACATGTGTGTCTGAGACTGAGCTATTTACTTTTTTCTGGTTAAGTCACTGCTGGGCCATTCTTGACTTAGTAATGGGTTCTTATTACTGGGTGGATTTATTGTGGCAGCAGGTCAAGTGGAAGACGCCAGCAAAACACCAAGAGCTAACATGATTGTACAAAAACGGACTATCTATGTGCATAATCGTAGTTTGCAGTCGAAGGAATTACGACGGGCTCGGTGGCACGCATCTACCTGCATCTTGTAGCTATGGGTAGATGCACTAACTAAAAACGGTCGATTATTCAGAGATGATCGACAGTATTCGTAGACTAGTCCAGCTCTACTCGGCCTGACATCTCGACGCCATTACTTTTCATCCTGGACCATTGCATCCCAGCCGGACTGCCTGATGCATTTAGCAACGCTGTGGCGCCTATGGACGCGACAACGCTCGCCCATCGTTCCCGGTATTGTTATAACGGTTAATGGGGTAACTTGGGATAGCAGCGTTATTTCGAGTCTCTAGAGAGACGTTAGCTGGCCAGTAGATCGTACCTGTCAGTATATGGGTCTCTACACATGGCCGCGTTTACGTGACAGGGATGCCCCGAATCGCTCGTATTTATCTCCGTATATCTTCATCAAGACAGCGGGAGCAGGTTGCTATGACAATGTATTACATTGTCTATATATTCTATTTTACTGTATAAATTAAACGAAAGCAGTCGACTTGGAGAAATCGGTTTCTGCGCGGTAATACGCTTACAGAACAGCCTTAAGTGTTACTGATATCACGCGGAGAGAGATCAGCAAGTGACAACGGCTTCGCATGAACAGTACCCGTCTCGAATTAGTTCCCTAGCATCTAGAATTGTGGTAGCAATTTCGCAAAAGGTACGGCTAGCGTTTCTTGCGCCAGAACATGTCGTAGAACGCTTAGAACGAACCATTTCAATCTAACTTAAAAGTACAAAGACACTCATTAGATCACTTTTTTTTAATCAGCTCAGTATCTATAAATGTTATTGCTCAAACTTTAACAATAACAAATTCATAACCAGCGATGAATATCGGAAGCATAGGAAACCCGCGACACAATTCCTGTTTCGTAAGCACAATCGATGTACAAGTTTGTTTTACTCCTTCAAAAAAAAAACTCCATCTCGTCAATTCACCGTTGAAGATGAAAGTATGTTTCAAGTTTTACGTCCGATATCGCCGTTAGGTATTTATTAAACAAACGGCTGGCCTCCCCTGCCAGCACGAAACGAAGTCTGTCTATATTTGAATTCGAACCCAGCCCACAACGTGCCCCTAATTTTAGCAGGAAGATACGTTAGCCATTAAACTATTACGGGGTCAATCCAGCTATTTACGTATTACTCACATTAGTTGTGGCGTTTGGCTGGGCGCGGTTTTCAAGCAGTAGGTTAATGATCATCGTATGACCTTGCTGAGCCGCTTGATGAAGTGGGGTATATCCGTGGGTAGTGGTGGCATTTACGTCAGCGCCATGCTGTAGCAAGAAGCGGATCATATTGGTTTGTCCGAAGTGGCAAGCCACGTGCAGTGGGGTATAGCCTGCTGCGGTCGCCGGATCGATTCGAGCGTTGTGTTTGGCCAGAATCGCTGCCACGTTGACTTTGTCTTCCTGTGCACAGAGATGCAGTGGCGTTAGACCGTTCTTAGCGGCCGCGTCGACATTGGCGCCATGCTCGATCAGCAAAGCAGCCATTTCGGCGTGACCCTCTTGAACTGCTAGGTGAAGTGCGCTAAAACCGGCTTTCGATTCCGCGTTTGTCTTGGCGCCATACTCCAACAGTGTTGACCTGTGCAGTGGTAACGGCAGAATGAAGACAAAATCAAAATACTTTGTTGATTATTCTAATCGAGTTTAGCGGTCCGTAAAAGGCTTCATGCCACCAGATGCGTTGGGGGATGATGATGACATGCAGTTATCACATTGAAAAACATCAGTTATCCCTAAAATAACAACTATCTTTCATCGCCGTACCAATTTAATAAATATACCAATATGACTACAAAACTACCGCGTTAACTACTTTCCCAGGTTTTTGTCGTATTTAACTTAGCTATCGGATATCTTCCAACTCTTTGATATACGTACCCTATATCCATCTGGTTCTTTTTCGCAGCGATGTGCAGCGAAGTGTAGCCGTTCTTTGCGGCCGCATGCGGCGACGCACCCTGCTCGAGAAGCAGAAGTGCCACATCGTTATGATCATAGTGGGCCGCCACGTGCAACGGGGTCACGCCGTTCTTGCCCTGCGCATCGACGTCAGCCTCCTTCTGCAGAAGGAGTTTAGCAACGCGCAGATTGCCATATTTGGCCGCTAGATGCAGCGGTGTAAAGCCTTTCTTCGTTTTCGCCGTAACCGATGCGCCATGATCGAGTAGCATATTGACCACGTCTTCTTGGCCCTCTTTGGCTGCTATATGCAACGCCGTGTATTGGTCCTTCGTAGCTGAATCGACGTGCGCTCCATGTTGTAGGAGAAGCCCGACAATGTCGGTGTTACCCAGCCGCGCGGCAATATGCAATGGTGTTTGCTGTTCCCGCGCCTTGGTGTCAACCTGAGCGCCATTGCGGAGTAGTATCCGCACGATGTCCGTCTGGTTCGCTCGGGCTGCCAGGTGAAGGGGGGTTTCCCCGCGCACCGTGGGCACATCGGCATTCGCGCCATGCTGGATGAGATAGATCACGATGTTCATGCAACCCATGAACGAAGCTACATGCAGAGGAGTAAGCCCAGACTAATAAAGGAGATGGGATAAAGGAGACCAAGATTAAGTGAAAGTTACACAGTTTACATAATGTAATGGAATCGCTGAGACTCGGTTAGAGGAAACATGACTTTAGTTTTAGACTCAATGAAATCGTTGCTGATATTCGGAACTATTATCGCTGGACGTTACACATTCATTGACTGATTTCTACACATCCAACTTCTCGTATCTCTAATATATATATATATATATATAACAACAGTCGATATGGCAGTGAATTCGTGGTTAAATCTCAACAGAAGGTAGATGACGTTTGGAACCCACCTCGGTCGTAGCCTCAATGGACGCTCCATGTCTGAGTAACAATTCGACGACCTTGATTCGATTTTTCTTGCAGGCGATATGTAGCGGGGTGAATCCGTTCAACGCCCGCGAATTCGCATCGGCTTTCTTTTCGAGTAGCAATTTCGCGACACCTACGTGACCGCAATGTGCGGCTACATGTAATGCTGTTAAATAGTCCACGGTGATCTCGTCAACAGGCGCCTTGTGGTTTAGTAGGATCTTAGCGCTCTCAACGTGGTCACCCTGTGACGCCATGTGAAGTGGCGCAAGGCCGTTCTTTGTCTTGGCCGTAATTGGTGCCCCCTTCTCGATCAGCTGATCAACGACCTGGTCGTGGCCACTTCGGGCGGCACAATGGAGCGGCGTCAAGCCATCCTGCGCGGCGGACCAAATTGAAGGGACATATGTCGAATGACAGGACCTTTGTTAATCATTAGTTCAGCGAATAGTCGTGTGCAAGACCAAATGGAGGCAGGGTACTTTAATGAGAGGTAACAAAGGACAAGGTTGGCAGTCTTGTTCTTTTTGACTATGCAGTCACGCAATGCTCAGTAGCTATAACCGCCGAAAGGTGTATGGTTAAAGGCTTTGTTTCAGCTTATTGTTTTAATTACGCAGTAACATTCAGTCAACCTTTGGCCGACATCTCAGAAACTTCCGAAGTTTGTATCGACCTATCTGGATCAGCTTAGCTCAACAGCGACTCGGGAACAGAGCCAACGCGTCGGCCAAAAGTAAAAGATGAAGGCCAAGGCCGCCTGTTGACCTTGTCCCCAAGAAGCTGTCAGGATAAGCCTGCTTTCGATTGCCATTTAAAATAGAAGCGCAAATCAAGAACGCCTTCAGCTGAGGCAGAATGAGGCAAACTCAGAGATGTCTTTCTCTCTTAGACGGACAAGTAGACCGACACTATCAGTGATAATACAATATACTTAAAGAAAGACAGGTGTGAGGCTAACTTTAACTGTTCGCCCGTAATGTGAATCGAACAAGCTGTACAATACTAGACACTTGTTAGTTTTACCGAAAGCATCCGAAAGCTTGTACTCACTCTCGTTGATGCGTCAAGCTTGGCTCCTTCTTCGAGTAATAGTTTGACCATGTTGGCTTTGCCCCACTTGGCAGCAACGTGTAAAGGAGTGATTTGATGCTTCGCTGGGAAATTTACATCGGCCCCCTTTTCAAGGAGCAACGCTGCGATGTTAGCGTTTCCATAATGCGCTACAAGAGAACGTGATAAGCAAACAAAAACGATCAGGTTAGACTTGTGTTATATTGAAGTATACAAGTCTGAGGGGAAGGACTGAATTCCGCCACACAGTTTCACTCGTGAAAATTTCACGCAAACCTAGTTGCATAAGAATAAATTAGGTTGAGACATCTTCTTACAATGCACAGCGAATTGTCAAACCCGTCTATAAACGAACGCTAATAACAACGACGACAACAAATACATTCCATAGCTGTCAATAGCCCCCACTAATTGTCTATCGTTTCAAATTGTCAGCAGTCCTTCTTACCTGCGATGTGTAATGGCGTAAAGCCCGATTTTGAAGTGACATCTGGGTTGTGCTCGTGGGTCTGTAAGAGCAGGGCAGCCGCCTTCGTGTCGTCCTTTTTCGCGGCGATATGAAGCGCCGGCAGACGAACCTTGCCCTTCGCATCGTTCTCAAGGAGCACTGCAACCACCTTATCGTGGCCTTGTTGGAGCGCAACTGCAAGTGGCGTGAAGCCGTCCTCTGTCGCTAGACTCTGACTGGCGTTATTGGCTAGTAACAAACGAACGACGGCGTCATGGTTCTCCTGGGCGGCCATGTACAACGGCGTGAAGCCGTTCTGCGACTGAGCATTAACGTTGGCGCCTTTCTCAACCAGTAAACGCACGACGTCTGTCTGGCCAGCCAAGGACGCTATGTGCAAAGCCGTATTGCCTTTTTTCGTCGCCGCGTTTACTTCGGCGCCTCGATGTAGCAGTTCTTTGACAACAGGCACATGACCCTCCTTCGAAGCGAGATGCAGTGCGTTTAATCCATTGGCATTACTTGTGTTGATGTCGATGCTGCCTTTGAGGTACTCCAATACTTTTTCAAGGTTACCCGCCCGAGCGGCGCGCAAGAAGCTGGCGCTGTTGTCCATCTGTTAGAAGAAGTGAGAAAAACATAGATAGGTTAAAATACGCACCGAAAGAGACTCAAAATCGAGAGCTTTAGGTTAGATCATATCGAGAAATTTTATCATGTAGTAATCTATTTGTATGTTCGGCATTGTAAAGCGACATTTTGCGCAAAGCCTTCGCAACGGAAATCCTCTTTTTAAAAGGTCGATAACAGCACAAACATTTAGCGCAGCTACATAGATTAAATGCCCACTATACTTTTCGGTGAACGTGTATGCATGTACAATGTTAACGATGGCCGCACGAATAATCGGCCCCCCAGTGGTAATATTGCTAGAAGGGTTAGTACTGGTGATGACCGTCGTAATAACAACGGGAAAACGCAACCGTTTTCGCTGGACTCCAACGTTTCCCATCGCACATTTGTCACTCCCGAGGCCTAAAGCGGAGTATATCAACCCAATCGTCTACAGAGACCACTTCCAAGCGTCCGTCGGCGACACGATCGCGATCTCAGCTTGAGGCCATATTGGCCTCCCGCACCTAAGTTGACTGAACGAATGTACAATACCACAGTAAAGAAGCCTGCTCCGATTACGGAGTGTAAGGACGTCTACCCTAGTGTGGAGCTTATAGGATCCTTCGCCGGGCACCACCCTTTCGAGGAGGCACTCTTGTCTTACCCTTCGTAAGCGCATTGGCTCAACAGAACAGCTCTGGGGTGTCTACGTTTATGGTAGGGGCAAGTTACCCTTAGCAGGGACCAGCCATCTCCTCAACGCCAGTTCCTCTGGCAGCTGCATAAAATGAAGCAAGTAAGACGCTGCTGCTGCTGCTACTGAAGGTACGGTGCTCAAATGAAGCTACGGCAGATGGGCGTAATTGTGCTTGGATCGCGCTCACAGCGCGTTCGTAGCTGCAGCTAAGGGCCATGCTCGAGACGCAAAGATTCAGATATTTTCTGTGTTATTTCAGAGCGGCATAGTCTCCTGCGTCGACAGAACACCTAATCTAAAGCTGATAAGGTGATAACAGAAATACACTGCTAAAAGTGGTTTTCTGTATCAATAGATTTATTCTGATCAATGTTCAACGAGGCCTTAAAGTCGGAAGGTTTGAGGCACTCCTGGTAATCGAGGGTAGAATAAAGAAAAATGAGCTGATTTATCCGTGTGGCAGAGTGTGGTAACTCTTGTGTTTAGCTATTAGTGTGTAGTTTGTTCATCTGTGAATCTACATGTATATGGTTGTGGCTATGTGAGTATTTGACGCGTGCGTTGTTATTGTGTCACTGCGGCGGCCAACGGCTACATATCTCCCCTCATATATTTTACTCATGTGATATGCCTGTGTGCAATGCCTATGTGACGTATCTTTATGGCGTGTCCTTAGACTAGTCGCTTTTTCGGGGGTGGGTTTTTACTAGAATTGTACGTACTCGAGGAGAGACGGGTGGCTGAGCGAACAGGAAGCTGTAATCCATGACCGTACCTGAATGGCTCCTTTGCCAATTCAAATACGCACGTTGAACTTTGGAAGAAACAGCCAGCGGGCTGCAATTAAACTCTTTCTGGATTAAAAACCTGAGCCGCTGCTGTAACGGTCAACGGACTCAACTGAGGCCAGTCACTCTTGGTTCATCAATTTCACCGCTACCGCAACCTCATAAACCCAGATAGATGTATATATCTATCTCTGGGCGGTTGCGCACACTTATATTGAAAAGTCACTATAATCCTTCCTTATTCTTAAACTACCCCTACGTCCTTTCGGTAAGCATAATCTCATTGCATCCGTCACTAACACAATATGAACCCTTCATATGAACTAGTATGCTAGATTAAACCTCGGTCTTCACTTCGTTATCAACTGCGATTTCACGATTGCTATCCCCCTCAGTTGCTTCTTTCTATGTTCGACCCACATTCAAACCATTAATAACCACTGTTGCACACTGGCGGACAGTCTTTTCAGTTTCTGCACCGGTGGAGTCTCGGCAATCCGATCGAATTCGAGTGATGTCCGGGGTGAAGCAGCCATTCGTTGGCTAAACTAACCTGCGGAGCTTATGCGAATTTGTAGCGACATTTACGAATATATGCTCACTGTTTAACCCCAATGCCGGTGGCCACTCTCAGGACCAACGGTCCTACCAGGCTCTAACTCAATTTTAATGGTTCCTCGCACCCGACAGAATGTTCCTGGTCTGCTCTTAATCCGGGCTACTTCTCCGAAAGAGCGTCGCCACCTTTGCTGGTGGAATTGCCAGCAGTGGGTCTCTGTACTGCTATGGTTGGCGCTTTACCATGGTTACCTTTCTCAGTGCTAACGGCCAGTTAGAGCCCGTATTCTATGCAAGACCATTCAAAATAATACCACTACTCCAATTCTGACCTGGTGTCAGCCACTGCTGCTGCCCTGCAAAAAGGTACAGATCGCGCAGATAGCCACTGTAGCCGCTGTAGTAGCAGAGCCCATAAGGACATCGTTTGCTTTGGCGAGCCCATAAACAAATTAACTAATGATAGTGAAGGCCACGCATAACAAAGACGCTGTTCCGCTAACTGCAGTGGCAACACTTATAATCGCGGAAAAGACAGGGGCTAACAAGACTGGAGTTGGATGGCTTATCTGTCATGAGTGATTCATAAGAAGCTACGCTACAGATAGTCGTCCGTTCGACAACAAAGATCTACACCTGTATGAAACTAGCGTACGCGTCCTGCGTTACGTCAGCGCCAAACCATGAAATCGGACAGCATCTGTGAAAACATAAGCGCATTCCGGTAATCACAATGGGTTAAACAAATGGATCGATAGCTTTTTATCCCGTCAATCTAAAACGAGTCAAGTCTTACTGTGAAATCTCTACCGCTCGAAAACGTACTGGCAAGCTCAAATGCGCCAAACAAGCGAAAATATCTCTTGAACTTTCCGAAGCCGCTCAGAGTGACTGGCCACCTGTTGTGCCTCGGATCGTTTCCAGCTGTCCGGTGACTCTTCGCGTAAAACCATAAGCCACAAATCTATGATCGACAGTATTTTTCAGTGTGAGCGCGGAGCCACCTTTCTATCGCCGACGTTCCGCTATCCTCAGAAGTAATCCTCATTCAGCGGTGCTAGTTTTTCAATTTGTCTATGCGTCAAACCCATAATATCCTCGGGCACTCGGATCCACTTAGCTACATTCAAAGTCCATTCACGACATATCAACGTCAACAGAGTCCCACGACGAAACAGAGCGCCTGCCGCTAGCTCCCTGATGAGCAGCGGAAGCAGCCGCGAGCTACAACTGCTTCCTCTGACGCTAATGGAGCCGTAGCGCGATCCAGCCATTACAAACAGATAGACAGACAAACGGAACAGGAGCAATAGCTAAAATACAAATCGAAAATGCAGCTTCAGCTAAAAGCCGCCGACGTTGCGATGGCAGTTTCCTACTCGACGATGCGTCCGTGAATTCGTTCGTTCAACCGTTTGGCACTTGCTAAGCGCCATCGCGGTGCTCTCATTCCATCTGTCGACGTTGATGTCTGCAGACTGAGCCCATACACGAACTCTTAGATACTCAGATCCATAGACGTGAGGTTGGTTAGAAGCTGCTACTGCAATCAATATGGACTACTGTAGCCAAGCGTCGTAAGTATACAACTGTGCGAACCTACCATTGCTTTTGCTTATGGCTAAAGGATATCGTGTTGTCGGATACCGCCGTCATCTGAGCTGCTGCTAACGTTTCAGCACGGACATACTCGTTGGTATACCGCTGAGGCAAAGCGGTCGATGGAAAGGTAGCAGGCGGCCAATACGGACCGCTCTCCATCCTTGTTACCACCTCTACTTTGTCCGCGTTGGCGGCACAATCAACGATTCCTCAATCGTCGACGTCGTATCAGTGGGTGACTCGCTAGCGTAAAGCATGACAGCAAAACAATAATGGTACTATGAAAGAATAGCCGCTGCCATTGTTTCCACTGCAATACTGTTCGAATGGTAAGAGGACTGCATGTGCATAGTTCGTATATGTTTCCTGCGATGATAATGCTTATGTATTACAAATGGCAATCTCCAGCGTTCCCGCACTACCCAGTCAGCAACTTAAAGAAAAAAAAAACGCCAACGTTAGGAATATCAAGGTGACGTCGGTGAAAACATTCATGGTTGAGACCCAGTCAACTTAGCCCTGTCGCTTATTTCTGTGATGTCTCGCACCCGGCGGTGTCTTCCGTAATATGCTCCATTCCGATGTTGCCTATATCAGCTATATTCAAGGCTGTATATTTTAGCAGTCGTAGTATCAGTGAACGCTCGTCTTCGGATGAAGTACAATTACCGGGCTGACGCCACTGAACTTGTAAAACAATCATCACTTCGAGGGCCTGAGAAACAGCTACGTAGAGACAGCGCCTGGAGTCGTCGTTCCGACGATGGCGTGTTTACTCTGCGATAAAAAGGCAGGCTACTAAGACGTCGAGTTATATCTCTTGCTGATCTATCATGAATGGATTCTGATGCTGCAAACATCGCACAAAAAAGAATAGCTTCGTGGTGATTCAATTGAGCAGTAACTGTGAATGACTAAGTGTTTCGACATCGTATTGAACAGTCTAACATTTTAACATCCACTATTTATTGCATATGCCGCCTATGGTAGCTAACCGACGTTTTCTTTCTGCTAGATGTCGTCTACTCGTATATATCGCATTCAGGCTGATGTATTCGACCGTACCGTAAACTCAACAATCTATCATTGACAGATGCAACGCGTATCAGATACATGTATATTACAGATAATCTGGTACAATGGTACCGTAAGGAGCAACAGTATGGCAAGCTATTCTCGCATGTTCCACTAATCAGCTTTAGGCGATCCGTAACGTATCCGCGATTCGTTCAGATAGACATGTTACAGACTTATTTTTTGCTATCGTGTCTGACGGCGGTCGGACAGATACGGATACGCGGAATGGGCCATGACAACGTAATGTCCATTATGTTATGTAGTCATCGTGTGTAAATATATATAAATATAATCGGACAAGTGTTCGATCGTGGGCGGCGGAACTCTTGTCAACGGCAGCCTGGGCCGTCGCGGAAAACCTGGTCTAAAGTCATAGATATAAGGTTGGGGCAGGAAACGAATGCGCACGTTAACGAGAGTTTTGATCAAAAGTTCCGCCAGATGGTAATAGGGACTTGAGCGCTTGAAGACCCGTCCTTCTCTAGTGGGCTCGAACGCTCGATATTGCAGTAATCCGTCGTTATAGAATTATACAGTGCTATCTTCGAATAACGAAATGATCCGGTCGCGAATTGGTGCTTGAGCTGATATAACAACAAATAATCACTCGTAGTGAAACAAGAGTTTAATAAAGTTGTTTTTTTTTTAAATGTATCGATTTTTTTCTTCTCCAACGAAGGAAGGACTGGCGTGTCCTTATGTACTGCATGCTTTAACGAAGTAAAATACACTATTGGCTGCCGAGTAGCGTCATCAAACTACTATTGTCGGTGCTTCTGTTCCTCTCCAGTAGCCAATAATGCGTCAATAATAGCTCTTTCATAAACGCTATGCCTAGTAACATAATCTTGATTGCTCTGGCTAGTTGGGTCTTGCGCACAATTGTAAGAGTTTCAGGTTTTTGATCTTTTTGGAAGTGAAGCATAAGTACGACAACCTCATTTCTGGGCTGTCTGAGAAGCAGAGCAAGATATTTGGGCAGATATGCGTCAAAGATCCTGTCGTCTTAGATAAGACTGAGTGCGTTTAGACGTTCTATTAGTTTAAAAAATAACTATAAAACATGTCGAAGCTAATTCAAATAATAAATTGGGTGTTTTATGAAAAGCTAACTTAGCTTGTGTTGCTAATCAATATCGCACCTAAGTGTATCATATACATAACTAACTTCAATCCGCCGGCGGACCTGCGCAACGGTTTAGTCGCTTATTTTCTTTTTCTTTAGAATGATTAGACTTCATAGTGTGTTCTATTCTACGGCCTACCCATTAATTTCGTTTATCTTTTAAGGTATCGCCTGCCGCTTCTGATTCTCAATTATTGCCCCCTGGTCTTGACGTAGTTGTGCAGACGTTGTTATTAGCCACTACCGCTAACGACGCCCACTTCTGCTTATTTCTTTGACTCAGATCTTTTTTCATCGTCGAATATGAGTAATTTTGCCGGATACCTTGGGCGTTGGCGCTCCGCTATCTTTCTTTTTATTGACGTCCCGTTTAATGCCAACCTATTCAATTTCTCCACAAATCAACTTGTTGCGTTTTTCCTGGAACTCTGTCGGGTTTTTTCTTGATAGCCACGGACGTCTTCCTTCGATAGCTCCTACTACATGTGCAGCTATAAGGGGCCAAGCTATATTTCTGCTACCGTAACGTACGTTTCGTTATTACTTCTTACAGCTCCCTAAAAGGCATCGAGTGCGTTATGCGTTTAGCTAAAAACGTTCCGCTTACGCTTTCTGCCATCCACGCGTATTCGCCACCAGAGACCTGCAATCTGTAACCTGCTATAATTGTTGATTTGCCTATGATGGCGTCCTAGACCATCCGATGTTTTCGGCGATCTGACCCCACCGAGTAGCAGCACCATCGAGGCCGACCGTGTGCGTGCATACGAACCTGCTTGTTTATATGAAAGCTTTTTATCCATCAGCACGCGGCACCTGGAGCACGGTGCCTGCTGAATCACTATCAGCATCACTAGGCCTTGCCGTAGCCATTCTAAAGTTGGCGGCCTTGTAAGCAAGTATAAATGCTGCGGCTCCGAACAATGCCATCGGGTAGCTAATAAGTAAACGATGCTGGAAAGGTAGCTTCGGACACAAAGCCAGCACTTACAGCCACCCGCACCGGTCATGGAGCACCAAACTGTTTGGCTACTATGATATTATAATCAGTTACCATAACAATCTGTTTGTTGTATTTTGTGTAACTAAATCGATTAGCGCACCTAACAACTGCTTAAGGATACAGCCGCTGCTTCAGGTTGCATATATTGCTTAAGTTATTTCGGCGTTGGTTTCAACTTCGTGCGTAAGGTTGCTAAGCCTGAAAAGAACTTAAGTGATATCGCATGCAAGTCTCTGCTTACGTAACAATTTATCGCCATTTTTATCAATGCGATTCTTTTTGGGCTACGTTGGGAGAGACTAGATCGACACGTGGCTTGAGAGGGCTCCCTAACGCACAAGATTTAAACGAGGATAATCATTTGCGCTATTCCTAGTTGTCCGCTTAGGGATTCATCTATTTCAAACCCTTAGATTCAACGATATCGCAAGTAGCGAAAGATATTTTATCCATAAATGATTACTAAACCATTTTCGTACGGAGTAAAGTTTGAGCTGATTCCACATGTGGTAGCAAATACTGCAACAGCCATGCCTTTTTAAGACATATGCAATTTCGAAATATTCAATACACAGTTGGCTCGAACCCGGTTACGTCAAAGACATGCATAAGTAGCGTGTCTATCATTTTCGTTATATTAAATCCTCCTCTTATAGATAGTCCGAGCCTTTGATGCTCCACTACTAGTTTTGTGACCCCGTACATCATTGTCTGCGTTTCCATAATACTAAATCTATTGCCGGTGCTTCCATCGCTGCTCGTCGCGTGCAACAGGGCGGTCTGATGTGGCTCCAGGGACAGGAACTCCAAAGCTCTCCGCCTGAGTTGCTTATCTGATCAACCAACCTGTCCGCAACCACACCCAGTACGGTCTGGACAGTGCGCTAGGGTGGGCACTAGGCCACCAGACTATCCTGCTCTTGCCTCACTCAATACGCAGCCCGGCTAGTTGATACTAGAGACGTTTCGCGAGATTTCCTTCAAGTCAGAGGTAGCCGCCAGCCGCTAGTTTAGCAGGCACCCCAAAGCTTTCACGCAAACAAGCTCCAATGACTTCACAAGAGTAATTAGCTTTAGCAAACTGTTATTGTTTCCGTGATTGACCAGAATGACCAAACACGCGGGTCACCGCTGTTGTCTCCAAGGAAATCGACGATTCCTCCAGTCAACCTCAAGTAGAAGACATTAGGTTGTCTTCGATGGCACTTCCGCCCCCATTATTATATTGCTAGATCGTCAATTTTCATCAAACCAAATTCAAGTTTTAGCTTTGCTTGTCACAGCGAAGCAGTTGTCTGGTAGATTGGCCGGCATAGCCAGCTATTCAATGCACTGGAATCAGTAGCCTCATGTTTGTTCGGCGGAACTTCAGAAACCAAAAGTAGAGTCCACTGTAGTAGCAATAATGGCAGCGGTAAAATTACGCAGCCGCCTCGCAATAGTGCAATGGTTACCATAGCGTCTGCGAGTGACGCTCGCCAACCTTGGCGTACTGACTTTTGTTCTTGTGGAGGGTCTGACGCGCGCAAACAGCTACCGGGATAGGGTCATCAATAGCCCCACATACAATTAAAACCTGACGCGAGAATGCTAACTTCGGGCGGGTGTAGGCTGACATGGCGTTAAAGGTGCAATGGCCAAAACGAAGTCGCTTGTCGTATTTGACCGGCGCTTGTCAGAGTCATGTCACACATACTACTTTGGTCAGCTGATGGTACATCGTGGATATTGTACAAAAAATCGATTTGTTCCGAAGCCCCGTTTGTTTCGCAGATGTTCGTTTAAAATAAACAACGCCGACCAGTCGAATTACTCAAAGCATACCACTACTGATAAGAGACTTGTCTTGCCATGCATCGACTATCGCCTTGGATAGGAGTAAGTGAGGCCAAAGTACTAACCCATACTTTGATAATGAGTGTCATTTCTGCGATCGGGTCTTCCGTCAACGGCTTGGACGCCTCCTATTACACGGAAGTGGCTTAGCGTTCTTTTTCCGATGTGATTATTATCATCGTGATTAGTACAGCCAATACGAATGAGAGGGCTCTGCAGAAGTTTATTGACATTAAAGTTAATTAGAGGGTAGGATGTTTCGGATGAATTTCCTAATGTGATTAAGAGAACGATTCGGGATTTCCCATTACTTTACGGATTTATCAGACCAATAATATAGAAAGGTTTCTGCGCATCGACAAATTTATGATTCATCAAAATACTGTCTCTAGACTGTTTTTATGCTAATATTAGATTCTATCTCAATGGCTGTTTACTACCGTCTCCAGGTCGCTGACTTTCAATTTGATCTCGCTGAGGCTTGCTACAAAATACGATCGCATAAGGTGCGCTACAGATCTAGACCTATATGTCTGAGCTCACCTGACATAAAGCTGCGTCAAACGATAATAACGTGCCGGGCCGCCACTTGGGTGGCCTAAATAACAAATGACGTTTTCCGGCTTCTTGGGCTCTTCAATAAGATTCCGAGTGGAAATAGCCTGTTTAGCCCAGGGTCACCCTAGTTCATCGTGTTCCGGTACGAAGGACGTCGTATACCCCCAACGAGACAAACGGATGTCTCGACCCGCAATTCATTAGCTAGAGCATTACTGTAGCCCATTCAACGAGTATATCAGCAGCCTGAGTAGTAAGTCTGTGTGAAGTCACAAACCATCAATCAGGCAAATGCCGCACCTAATCCGTCACTGTTTTGCCCTCTGGCTGCATGAAATTGTCCGTTCACAGTGATGCTGAACATGCACATGTACACGCCGATACGATGAAACTATTTATTCAGATCTTAACCCACGAATCAATTAACTTTATATTTTACTAGCAGAAAAAAAAAAGGCATGAATACTGCAATGCGCCGTAAGCCGTTACTATTAAAATTTCCACTATGTTTCTGTTTTTGCACACTTCTGGTCGCCTTTGGCTATATCTTATGCATACTTTGTATATACATTATTAGTTAGTCAGACTCTTAGGCACTGTATCAGCTCTATATGGCATGAAAAGACAGACTGACATACTGGATACGATATTGAAAATTCTAAATAGTTTAAAACATAGTCGTGACGGTTCTCTGATCTGAGCTCCGCGTGTTGTTTCTGGCGTGCAAAATGTGATGGGCTGCCTTTTACTTACTTTTACTGTCTTTTACTTCGTGCATCACTATACAAGAACGTATTGCCACAACTCGACAGAGGAAACAATCGCAGCTTTTCATCCCTACAGTCTGTGTCTATATTACGAACTAAATAGGACGAGTTTCAATATCAACTCTTCGATTAAAATAGACGTTGCAATCTGCTGTTTTTCCTACAGCTACTTCTATCGCCGCCGCTGCTGCTGCTACTGGCTGAGCTCCGTTCGAATTCCAGCTTTTTTTGCTAAAAGGGCGGTTTCCAAAGCACTCGTCACTTTTCACCAAGAGAGGCTGTGAGGAGCTGACTCACTACCACGAGTCCGGTACTCGCGGGTGTGCAACTGCACAGTATTCCCTCTCGGCTCAGGCCAAACCCAGGCCTCTACGGCCTGCTCACTGCGGACCACTCTCATATTTCCGTGTAGTACGAAACCTGGTCGTCCTCAGCTCCAGCCGAAACCCGCTCAACTCTTAGTCCTGGTGAAGCCAGAGAGACTCAACAATGAGTTCCCTTGTCTGAATCGCACTTCTACCCCATAAAGTACATGCGATGCGCCCAACTGGGAGTATCCGCCCCTCAAGCTGCGCTGACCTGCCGTAACCTTTGGCTAAGACTAGCCTTGCTACTCTAATATGCAGCGATAATAACCGAATTATGAAACGTGAATCACATCGCTTTCCTTTTCTGGTTCGCTAGCTTCATAGCCCAGCTCCATAAAACCAACTCAGCTCAGTCTATGTACGCTGCTCTCGCAAATCCACACTTTCTATGCGCACTATTTAGCTATATGCAGAAACATCTATTCGCGGCCAATTTTGTTCAACAATGTCAACGTCTGGCCTATCTGTGAGACTAGGCATATGATCAGCGGTACAGGCTTACAGAATCCTTGGGAGGAAGGTCCAAGAGGATAGCGCTGAAGTCTATATTTGTTGATGTCCTTCGGCCCGCGGCGACACGACTTAATCGGTCGATAGGCTAGCTCCATTCTTGCCCGATCCCTAGGGTGTGTCTAAGTCACGGAGGTATCAATGCAGTTACTATTACGATGAGGAAGAGTTGCAGACAAATAACGGGAACTTATTGGCAAGTGACTCTACGACGCCAACATCGTAACAGATACGCGGACATACAAATGCGATTGTTTTTCTCGATTAGGTCTTCGTTCATACTGTAGTTGGGTAAAGTAAATGGTCCACCAACGACTGACTACTTATTAACTTATATATATATGTGCCTTATAGTGTTATAGTCATGTATAACTGGTAAGTGCGTATAAATATGTAGTCGTAACTGTAGGTGTGTATAATAGGAGCTGAAGAAAATGTTTATTGCCGTGTAGAAACATTGCGGTACAGTCAGGTTTACGATTTACGACGTATCCCTGATCTCCGTAGCCGACCGATACGCAGCAGATTAATTACTTATTGAACGATACTGGCGGTCAATTTTTTTTTTGATACTTCTAATCAGTTTTTCATATCAACTATTACTGACAATAACGGTATATATAACAATAAGGGACAATAAGGGTATCCCTTGGCCTTGGAAATCTGCTTCTCATCTGTTCCGCTACCCCAAACTCAGTTCATACCATGTTAAAAACTGAATTCTAACTTCTATTTAGCATGAGTTCTATCTACTCTATCAACTAATGCTTATGGTAGGTTATTCCGGTATGAAGCACAATTAATAGCCCTCGGCAAAAGAAACATGCAATTTCTGTGTCGGGTCAAGTTTTGTTACATGAATGCAGTCTGTCGTGCTCGAGCTCTCTCGACCTCGAATGTATGAATATATCGTTCTATGCGGCCAAATAATTCGATTGGCTTTGTGTGCTTTCGGTGGTTGGTGAGCGTCAGATTCTATAAACTTCACAAATTTAGTGCTAAGGTTAGCCATATTTAGAGGATGCGTCCCAGAAGAGGTTGGTGAAATCCTCCGTACGAGCAACGAATCGGAAGCTGTTGGTGTTAAGCAGCTGCGTCATTGCACGAGCAGGCGTTCAGGCGAACGTAAGCTACTTTTCTACGTAAGCTACGAATTCTTAAGGCATCAGTCACTCACGGGACCGAAGGTACAGGGTCATCTCTGATTGAAACTGATTGAAAACCTAAGTCGATGTATCACGACGTTATTTCTTTCATTCTAAAGGAACGTAATTATCCTTTGTCATTTTATGGCTAACCGCTAATTTTCATAACACTGCTTTGATTCATTTTTGTATAAGTAGGTGTACAGGCACTGCACAACTGTGCTTTGTAGAAATGTCTTTTCTTCTCAATCAAGCGTTTTGATGATTATTGTGCTCGATACATGCTTATTGGTCATTACTGCGTAGCATAAGGAACTAAAAAGCTTATAGAAACGTCTAACCGCTTCGTACGAATCTCCAATATACATACGTATGGAATTTCATGCACGTACTGCATTAATGTTCGCTTGTCCCCCTGCGCGACCTACCCGCATCACCACTAAGCGATCTACTCGATTAGATCCCCCAGACCTCGCTGTTCGATACGCCCAACCTGGCATCATCGAATGATAATTTATTAAACGTTTATAGCTTTCCAGAATGCTTTCCATGCCCAGGCAGTACGGGCAGGCTTACCGCATGCATGAACCGTACTGAGTAGGTAGAAATTTCGCAACACCTCTACGCTCGTGGATTATACTTTTGAGGCGGTAGATCCGCTGAAGCGATAAATCGCCTTTTGGTCGACTTTATTATCTTGGCTTTTTCTGATTTGGCAAGAACTTCCCTGACTGTTGCTAACTAAGAAAACATTGTTCGACACTGTCTAGGCGCTAGGCGCTACTTCCGGCCTGGGGAGCAAAAGCAAAACTGACGCCCGGTCTCGAACCTGGGCTAACACAAATGTCAGATTGGAAATACGCTACCACTGCGCCATCATGGACATTGTTGTATCTAACAATGTATTACTGAGCATCAATAAATTTTCGGTCATTAAATTTAGCTATTTCTTCATGGTAAACAGTACGGTACTAGTGCAAGCGGACCTTTAATAATGAAATAAATTTGATTTAATATGAATTAATCGAACGTAAACTATAGTGGCATAGATTTTGGCAACATGGTGGTATCAGAAGTCATTGCCTAGATCGAAAGAAAGGTGGAGTCCTCGAGTTCAAATCGTGTAATCTTCGAATGCAGCGGCCTTCACTAGGCAAACTTTACTAGAAGCAATATTATGCGACACCCTGACGTGCTTCTGACTCAGACGTCGCAATGAAGCAATGCATCGACCTCAATCGCACAGCGCTCGTTTCTCTAAGAAATTCTCTCATATATATATATATATATATATAAAGAAAAATAATAAACACTTCTAATTATTCAGCGGAAATCGACTATCCGTAAATTGATTCTAATGGCCCAATTCTTGCAAGTGGAAAGTTTAAAAAAATGTTTAAGGATCGGCCCTTTGCCCTCCAAGGAAATTGGTCACTCGCCATCATAAAAAGAAAATAAAATTGTTTTTACAGCTGATTCGAAGACTAACCTGAACTACCTTGTACAGAAATTGAATTCGAATCGAGCGCCTAGAAACAAACACCATTTTTGCTTAGTGCGTGTGGCTGTATATCTATGCACGAGATGTTAATTTTAGTAGAAAAAAAAACCTCGTAAACATATAGGTCCGTGGAGCTAACACCATGTGTATCATTCTATAATATCATTACTATTCTCATTATTATTGTCGAGATAATCGCTTCAATTATACAAACAAAAAGTTAATTACCGTGTTAAATAGATGTCGTCACAACGCGTAATAACAATGTACTTGGATAGAAAGTGCTCAACTCACGTATATACATTGAAATACAGAAACTGTCTACCGGAGGAGGCATTAATATGCCACTTTCCTTTACCACAACTTACTTCAATGGACTCTTGCTCTTATTATCACCGATTTATGATGCCCCATATTCGCCGTTACTTTTTTGCCAGCACAAACGCAAATGCTTTTTTCATCCATCTCGTGTATTCAATACACCTCGTAATAAAGACATCAAATTTGATGAGTTTTTGGCAAAAGCTAAACAAAAAAGCGTTCAGTTTTTTTTTGTGGCTAGCCGTTTATAAACACAATCTTCCATAACTCTTTCACCCCTCCTTATTCAGCCTGATATGGCATTACCATATCTATAAACGGATCATCTCACAATATGTACGAAGACCTAGAACAAAACAGATACAGCACTTCACTCCACCGCTGAGGCACAAATCTATGGATTTGTATATCTGTAACGCACTGAGTTGGTCGTCGCTCGTCCATCACTGGCCATTACTGCGACCGTATGTTGCCAGTGGCTCACGATGCTGCTGCAGATTGACCCAGCTCGCCGATATGCGTTTGAAAGCTCACCAAAGGGAGCGACTATTGTGAACCACTGAAATTGTGTAACATATTGATACCGGCTTGCTCTTCGGCTTGGTCACGATTCGTGGGTCGGAGTCATGGTCCACAAACAGGATATCAAGTAGGTAAGCAGGGGCCCACCGATCAAGTGAGGCACAGAGCTCTAGCCTCGGTCTTTCACCTTTTTCTTTCTCGTCGTGCTAGATGGTCATTCACTGCAACTGGTACCCCTGTTTCGTGTATGTCCTGTGTACGATGTCCCCATGTGGAGCTAGCGTAGTAGCACTGCTCATCCTAAGGGTTATTTCACGAAGGGTGACATACTTGGACTCAAACATATACACCAACTCGCACTTTCTCTTTTCACACACGTACGCATCCGTGACTAGCAACATCTATCCAGTATAAACGCGTCTTCAGTTTCCCGCAGGAATAATGCTATAGGATTTTCCCGTTAAGCACGAGAGTCTCCACTGGGTTTCCCTTTGCGCGCCCTCTCTCTTCCTATTTATAATATAAAAATGTTACTCCCTTTGGCCATTCAGTTTATCAGCAACGGCAGCAGGGTTTCTATATAGCTTACAACCAAGTTGCGCGACGCGCTTCATGACCCCTTGAATGACTCACCCAATTTCTTTCTCTTTCTCTTGCTTACTGCTACACACTCACGGTCATCAAGTTAAGGCCAGAGAGTGCAACGCTTCGCGTCCTGAACTCCTAGCAGTTGCAGCCAGGACAGGCCGATGGGTGCTCCGAACGAAACAGTCGTAAAGCCCAGGACTGTATTTATCTTAGGCAGAAAAAGCTTAGGTAAAATGAACAGGAGTCGTGCAAGGTTTAGGCCAATTGCGTCTTTCGTCCTTGTTGAAATTCGCACTGCGCTACAATCATGTAGCTAAACCAAGGTGCAGCAACCGCATCCGAATCGGGCATGCAGCTCGTTGACGCATGAAAAATTGCTTTTTGAACTAAGGGCAAAACGCATTATTGAGATTCTTATAGCTTCGCCAATTCTATCTGTCAGTTCGTTGCCGACCACAAGAAGAGCTCACGGCGGCGGCAAACAAGAAAGCACAGAAAATTTGCTATAAACAGGCCGATACCTGCTACGACCTTTCCGCAAGGGTTCCAAAGTAGTCATGTAGTTAAAGACAAAAGAGATTCAAATAGACAGCCAGGCACAATTGCAGCTGCCGTAGTAAGGCTCACGTTAAGCTGACTTAAGAGCAGCTTGAATTGCCAGCTTGAATCCTGTCGGAAAGCAGCAACGGAACCGCCAATCCATTCTTCCTCACCGGCATTGGCTCTTCTCCAGAACACTGTGTTTTCAACAACGAATTCAGAGAAGAGCGGGACAGTAAACTAGAGGGGAGAAAGCCGTCCCCGGCCTTCAATAGAAAACACGATGACGACGACGGCGAGAACAGGGGGAAATGGAGCAGGATTTCCGAAATCTTAAATTGTTACGTTTTATTCATGAATTTTGAGCGTTCGAAATCTTTGTTAAACTCTGCAGAGTGGGACGATTCCTGTTGTCCTGTCTCTCAACACTTTACTCGTTACCCTTCTCCGTTAGCTGGATTCGTAGTGGGCCTCGGTTGGATGATAGCACTGGCGGAAAATGTATGTTCGCGAAGAGGTAACTGATTTGTTAAGCAGGGTTTCAAAATACACGGGGCAGTCGAATATCGAATGCGTAAGGACTCACTGTTCCATTAAATCGTCGGTGTTTTATGAAAACGGGGGGTTAGCCGTCTTAGGTTTATGAGAATATATGTTCTGAAATTCTATAAGTAAGTCTTACCGTAATAATAGAATTTCAATGCGTTTACAAGGCCTCCTGTGGTTAATGTATCCCGTTTTCCTAAATGGGCCAATATTTGCAATAAATTTCGATAAGATCGACTGAGATCCATACGAGGTGCTAGTGTCAGGCCAAAATATAAGGAAAAAACGAGACTTTGAGTACATCGTTTTAACAGGCGGTTGATTTGAACTATTGTGTTTAAATAAACACGGAATACATCGCATAGCTGCTTGTAGAGCTAAATCCGTTAAGCGTAGGACAATTGCAAACATTTAGAACCACTTCGCTCGTCCGTACAGTCTACTACAGCTCTACCCATTTAGAGTATCATTTCACAAATTGAAGCCCAATGAAGGCTAAAGAAAAAACTGCTAGGCAATTGTTCGTATGAGGCCACAGTGTTCGTCTGACTTCAATATTCTATATATATATATACCGTTATTTATATATATGTATATTATTAAGTATATATTATATATGTATATAATGTATGTTATACTGTTATTATATCAATATATATACTGTTTCTGCTCCAGGACAGCGATACAATTTGGCATTGCCTCAAAGGCTCGTTTGGCCGTCATCGTTTACTCACAGATATCGTTACCAAAGATCCAAACTAAGCTGTCGACTTTTAATAGCAGGTAACCACTAACCGACAAACAAACCGCTTACGCTTGGTTTAGACCATTTGATTCCAGTCATTCAACGACAGCGGAAGCGAGCGGAGTCCCTCGGGTATTTTGGAGGCTGGACATTGGCCAGTGTCGGTCCCTTATGCACGAATGTCTTCAGCCAACGTTACTCTTCGAGACTTACGAAGCGTCTGCTAAACCTTGCAACAAGCGCCTTGCTATTAACTGGCGAACCGAACTCTTCAGGAAAGCGATATGATATCGCCGGCAAAAACTGTCAAGAAGTTCCCAGTTCTTATTGCAACATGACGGTACACCGTCACACATCTGAAGTAGTAGCTGGCCTTCATTTTCACTGAGAAGTTAATGTGTGTGCCTTCCTGTATGCCGACAAGACTATGGGACTCCATTGAAGGAAAGTCAAGCCCACAGCAGAAATGTGCGACAATAATACGGCTGTCGGATAAAAAGGGGAAAGATTATCCAACTTCTCGTATTCATTCAAAATGAGCACGATTTTGAAAATTACTTAATCTGATTTCACAGAAAAATGTGTTGTACTTTGTAGCTAGATTACTGCTTCTTTAACGTTAGCTATTACGTTTGTCAGCCAAGAATCATCCCTTCTTGCCATGAGATGATTTCCAATGAGATATTGAGACAGGACTGTTGAAATTATCAATCCTGCAATAATGCAATCCTGTCAAAGACATTGCTTCATTTCTCCATCCGTATTATCGCTGTATGGTAAATTTGCGTTTATTTCAGCGCAAAATCCGCAATCACTATAGCCACTATACCATTCTAACCTATAACGTTATCTCGAGACAGATGCACGGCTCGAAGGTTATTTCAGACGTACCTCATAGTTGGGTCGATCCTACCCAGTCTGCATTAGCATCCGACACTCCAGTTTTTCTTTTTCATTTGCAAATAGGACCAAGCCATGCCTTTCTATAACCGTTATAGTTTGCTCAAAAAGACTGAAAGGTTTGCTGCTTCGCAAACAACCGAATGATCAGCCGGACCCGCAGCTTCTTGCACTCGACGAAAGTGCTATAGAAATGCAGCCAAGAAGTGAAGGCCCAGGTAGAAATAGGTTTGTTTGCCTGTGCCCGCAGCACCTCGATCCGTCTCGACAGATAGTTCAGAAGCTGGCAACAGCTCGACTGCTTTTAATGGTTGGGATAAAGACAGAGCGAGAGAAAATAGAGATGAAGATTATACCCTTTAGCTCGCTTATTGCCACTACTAAAGCGAAGAGCAGCGAACCGAAGCAAGTTATAGCTAGTACTCCGTCAATCTCTCGATCTTCACATGATGCTTCACATCGATACAACCGCTTAGCGAGGCTCCGACAGTCGCCGGATGGCAGTCTCGAAGTCTTTTATTCAAAGTTACTTTTGTATAGCACTACGTTGCACTATTTCATCGTATTGCTGAGTGCAGGTGTAGCCGGCAAAGTTTACTGCCCCTAGGCCACTACATAATTTATGACTGCGTTGTAGAAGGCGTAGGATGGCACTAGCAGTTTTAATAAATTAAGGAAGCCCAATTCGCTTCGTTGGTTTAGCATCATTTTGGCATCGTAAGAGTAAACAGAAATTCAGATTTGCTTTTACGGGACGACAGACAAAAAAGTCTTTGGACAAAAAGTTACTGAAGGGAAAAATGATGATAACGGATGCGTGGGTCAGTGCACTCTGTACTATCGTTACGCATCACGCGCAATGGGTGACTTACAAAATACTGTTGATCCATCTGCTATCACTAGGATTCCTGAAACGAACAAATGTGGTCGGCTGCTCAAAGCCGAGTTACCGATCATCCGCCATAAAAGCAAATCGTCTAATATTAACGATGGTATCCTAAAGTCGCTCGAACACAAATGCACGTTTGGCCGAAACTCACGGTAACTATTAAGTATTACTTACTTACATATATAAATAGTCACTTTTTGATTATAGACGTTTATCAACTAGACCATTTTTTGCAAAAACCTTCCACAGCCGTATAGGTGGCGTCCATGTGAGGTATCCCGCCTTAGGCCCAACCGCTCTCGTTGGGTCCAGCTGTTAATGTCCTCTAAATAAATAATCGCGGTGTATGTACCAGCGTCGCTTGCTCAAACAACTAAACGATATAGGAACGTTTCTTATGGCGCTCTGAGAGAACTTCAACCTCGTCCCGCTTTTTTATTACGAATCGTCAGTGTAATATGCGGAAATGGAGAGAGGTTAAAATGCTTAAACATACCGTTTCCATAGCTGACAATGGAACACCATAATCGGATCGAACAGTTCGTTCTAAGCGATCTCATCTGCAAAAAAGACCGAGGTTTTCGCATATCGCATGATCTAGGAGTATCATTGCAAGAAGGCGATTGTCATTTTGCTCGCGACATGCAGACAGCTGTTCTGATCGGGTGAAGTAATCACTCATCAGAGCTGATAAAAGGTATAATAAAATCGGAGACAGCCAAGCGCTGAAGTTCTACGCTGGAACATGCGCGGCAGTATACAGATCGGATGGCAGAGTAAACACACTAAGACGGGACAAGCTGCCAATGAGATCTGTCTTCAGGGAAGCACTAGTTTGGCAAAGCATAGGCTCGGCGTCATCGTTACCAACAACTGCCCCTGGACGGCTTGCTTTAGGCCTAACACAAGTCTCGGGTAATCCAGTATCTATGAAGACCGTACTGTACGTGCTTCCCACAACAGATATGCGTGGACTCTCTATAGAGCATTGATCGGCGTGGGGCCATCGTCATACTCCGAATCCCACGCTTGATTAACTGTGACTGAGGATCAGGGTTAAACGTAAACTTCGTTTCTGTTTACAGCAGTCCAACAAATTATGGAGTCATAGCAACGACTCTATGCAGATGTACTGATGTTTCTCTTATGTACTGCTCGCTCTTTTCTGATTTTTTTACAGCTGTCTTACTTTTGTCGTGTTTCCGTATAGTTGTCGTAGGTGTTATATTGGTCCTACCTGAGGCGGTTTATCCCCGACGGCTGGGGCATTCTCCTTATCATTTTCCTTTGTCACCATCTTTGTTCGCGCTGGCGGCTACTACGACTGTTGCTGTTACCGGTGATGACTCTGTGCGCTCACTCTACGCAATCCAGCTTCCGTCGTTGATAGTTGTCGTTCTGATCAGGCATACGCCGCCGCATACGTATGCCTTAGACTGCTATGAACGGTCGGCTGGGATAGACTGATTCAAGTGAGAACGCTATTAAAAAGTGTATTTGTCGTTGGGTTTCGTTGTGTCGCACTATTCTTGTCCAGGAATCCAGCCGCACTACTCGCTACCCCCTAATTTCTTTTCTCTTTCGTTGTTGCTTCGGGTTTTTTTCTGTTTTTTTTTTTCTTTTATTGTCGATTCAGCTTAATCCACACCACTAGCGCTCTGGAGGCGCAGTTAGTCGCGAATCGCCACACTTCTCTCTGCACTTCAAGGAGTACCAGTCGCGTCTAGGGTTCCTGAGGTGCAGCACCGGATCCTTTCGCGTTTCTCCGTTCGGGTCTACGGGTGTCTTCTGTCGGAAGGAGGGTGGGTTAGAGTCGCTTAGACTTGGGTAGTGCGGTGCCGCCGTCGACAACCCGGTACGTTTTCGGGTTCGCTTTCGTATCAGTCACTCTACACAGTAGGTATCTATCTGACAAATGCACCAGAGGTGGCGCTGTGGTTTTCCGTCGGACAGCGGGCAATGACTGCAAAAACAGCGGGAATGCGGCAGCCGTCAGCCGCTAGCTTGGGCTAGGGAAGTCGACCAGAGTTGTGCAGGGAAAAAATTCGGGGCTTCGTATCTTTTCCGATATACCTCTTTCTAGTCCTTGGAAGAACTAACTGTCCGGCGTCGCTCTACTCGGCCGCTGGTCTTAGCGTTACCTCGACGTACAGTTCGCTTCCAGCGACGTGGACACGTACTCGCTCACAAGTGTGCACCTAACCAACCGAGAAAAATAGTAGCATTGGGCAGACCGCCCGAGCACCACTACCGCTTCAACTGGAGCGATAGAGGGTAAGTATTCGCTGTTCTCCCGCTCTTTCGAATTTCAGGGCAACTCGCTCGCTCCGTGAGTTCCCTCTCCCCTCGTTCAGTGGCAGGAGAAGCCAGAGTACTGAGTGCCTACAGGACTGAGCCGACGGCCAGCGCCGTCTTGGCGACTTTGCATCCGTCCGAAAAGCCCAAAAAGCAATCCCCGTCACCCGGCAACCTTCAGCGGTAACTCTACCTTTCGCTAAGTGCCACTCTTTCGCTCCTTTTCTCACTCCACTAACGGCTCCGGAGGTGCAACGTGTGGCTGCTCTAAAATCACCCTCCTTCTCTCTTGTAGCGGAGGACTCACTAAACTCCTGCACTCAGTCTCTGAGGCTCCCTGAGCGAAGCTACCCGCGCAGGCTTCCCCATGCGCTCTCCCTCTCACCGACAGTATCGTCGTTATAACCACGTCGGGGTGTTGGCGAAGACGGCGTCGATAGTGGCAACTGTGCCTGTACGCAACAACAACGGCTTTTTCGTCGCGGTGCCGGATAAGGCTTTCTGAGTCTATTATCGTGGCCTTGCTTTGGCTCCACCATGGTCCTAGCTTCTTTAATGCAGTGGCTACCGTCCGGTTGTTTCGGCAGTGTCGCGGATCGATTTCCATGTTTCATTTGGGACTGTACGCGCAGCCTAACTCGCGCAGGCTGACCTTAAGCGCATGCGCAAAGCGTAAAGGGCAAATCCGCTGAAAAATATTCGACTGGGTTCGCAAGCAGCGAAAAGTGGAACGGCTTTTGTAGGGGATGGGCTAAATATCAGAGGGTTACTCTTGACACTGAGAACGTATAGGCGTCTTGGGGCGGCCGTCGTCACTACGTAAGTGTTGTACAACGTATGCTCGCCGGATGATTTAACTCGACATTTTATTTTATCGCTTTGTATGTTCTTTCTGTTCATCTATATTAAGTTGCAGCATATAGATAAGCAGTAAGTCGTTCGATATTAATCCTTCGACTCGTGCGCCCTATTTAATCTAAATTAAGACTGCATGATGGGAACTGGAAATTGACTTTGGTTAACGCCTGCTGGCGAAGGGCAGCTAAAGAAAACTAAGTCGGTAAAATATCTATTTAATACGTTTAATCATTCGGACATTACATTGGAAAAAGAGTTCTTTGGCTGGTAGAGATGAAGAAAATGGGCTAAGCTTTTGTCTCCTATATTTTACACCTTAATTAAAATGTCGTTCTTTTTAAGTATTATTCAGAACCGTCTCCTATACTTATTGATCTTAATAAATAGAACGTATTAGAACTGCATTACATTATTATACACACACATGCGTACTATATAAAGTTATCTTATACAAGAACGTTTCTCCAACTGAAAGCAGCGTTAACAGAATCTTAACGCTCGTCTACCGTCATGCGATATCTTATCACCTACGGTTGGCGTGCATGATGCCAGTACATGCGAATTCGAATTTGGAATCTCTAGATAACACTGTTATCTCTGTCTCCCACCTTACCCTCGTTCAAGCGCGAACGCTTGAATTCTCATAGGTACGCCACTACCTTTAGCATGATCATCAAAACCAGACAAGGCGCACTAAGAATCTCGTTTTTCTAGATAGGTATTTTCCTGCGGAAACAATGCTAAAGTCATCGACTTTTGGAGAAATGAGATGCGCCAAAGAGCCTTAATCCGTGAGTACATACGCCTGTCTGTTGAGGACAATTCATTGGCCAGGAGGCGTGAAGAGCGGCTCTGTCAAGACATAATCGGACATAATTAATAGAATTAAGTAGACAATGAAACAGGGATATGATAACCAGCTGTAAACTATTTGTTTGCACCGTAAAGAAAGCCCCGAGATCTCGTTAAACGGTAGTGGCCGCGAGCGACACGAAGAGAGAATCCAGCCACTGAATCCTGAATTCATCAAACACGACCGATGTATTTGGCTTGTCAAAATGGCCCTATATGTTTAAACAGATAAAGTCTTATTGCTTGAAGTCTTGAACTTACTACGCAGCAAGAGCAAATCGTTCGTGTTTTCTTACCTTTACCAAAACGAAATCTTCTATGGTAAGGGTAACAATGTGGTAAGCCTTTCTCGGATTCCCATTCGAATTTATGATTCAATAAATTGTATTGGATGATCCCGGCGCTCTCGATAGTTTCATTGTATCCTAGACACCATTCGATGAAGCATCGCTCTATGTTCGATACTCGAGGGCGAAGTTCGCCAGCCAGTGGTCTCAACTGAGGACGGTTCGCCGACCACCAATATTTCAGAAATTTATCTGCATCTCTCGTAGAACCCAAGCGTCTTCAAGAAGTTACAACAAATCGATCGATCAAATCCGAACTACTGTCGCCAACGTTGCTACCCACTATTAGTCAAGGTTCACTCACGTGCGAGCCGCACGTCTGCATCTCAACCACGCCATAGTATAATCGAGTATTCGGCATAAAGCCTGTAGATTCCGTCAGTCCTAAGGTACCAAGCTGTATGCCTTACCTGGTATGTGACCATACGCCCCGTCTGGCAGCAAGCAGGAACAGGGAGTTCTGGTTCGTGTTCCAATAACACTATACACCATGATCAACCATTAAACACCCATCGTCCGCGAGCGAAAGCCGTGTAAAAAGTCGATCTACCCGAAATAGTTGGCCCGGCGACGGATTTGATAGAAAAGAAATACCGTAAATGGAACGATCGGTTGCAATGTGGGTAAGTGATGATGGGAAGCAAACGACTTCATGAGGTTCACAGAGAAACAGTGTGACAAAAACAAGCTGGGTAGTATTTGTAGTTCAAACGAATTATTCATATAGTATTTTCTCGTATTTTATTTAGAGCCTGATCCCGTTTAAGCGAACCTGTTGAATCTTTTCAAGGTCCAATATGTGTTTATCGTTAAACGGCGACTGAGGGTCTAAGTGATTCAATATTGAACAATGCCAATGATGCCTATTTATTGAGTGTTATATACTCGTTCACCACGTGACATCAGCTACCACGATCGATGCTCTACATTGCAAAGCATGATATTTTTATCACGTTCTTATCTGTTTATAATGTCCAAACTGGAGCTGAAGTCAAAAACATTTATGTCAGGTCTGGTGACGGCCCTGGAAGTGCGAAAACCATTTTGAGTTGGCTTACCTGCTTCGAAGGTCACAAAAGCTTGAACTTGATAAGTGTGCTTTTCTCTAACCAGCTTTCCGTATTTCATGAGTAGCTTTTGAACCACTTTTCAATTAGAATAGCTATCAGACAGATTGATAACACTGAAATAGAATAAGTTTAATGGTAATCCAGACGTGCGACAGGCACCTCTTGGCACTGACCGGAGCGGGATGCCCAACATATCACTTCCGAGCACTTTTTTCACCGTATAGAGTTCTCGCCGTACACAATATAGGTACGTCGAATCTTCTTTTCCACGTTGATCTCGGCACACGCCGAACGTGATTAAGAGAAAAGTTAAATTTCGTACCGTCTGAAATAGCGAATGAAAAAGATATGAAGCTTGCACTCTAGACGAAATTGTATAAACCTCATTCCTCTCACACCGTACCCTCTGCGTATGATGTAATTGTAATTGATTTAAAAGAAAAATAAATCTAGTTAGCGTTCTACTGGCTGGCTGGTTAAAAGGCTGCATAACGGCATGAAACTGAAAATTGATAATTTGTTCTATACAATAAATTAATATAGAACTATACGATGATTTCGGATTGACCCAGTTTTGCTGTCTACTTGGTACCGAACTGCTCGCCAGCTGCCCGCCTTTCCTTGAGGCGATGATGTTTCTGAATTCCGCATTCTGGGTTTCATTTAAGTATTTGTCAGTTTCCTATAATGTCGTTTTTATCCGTGCGATGATTCGGATAGTTGAGGTTGCACAAACAAAACCATCAGCGAGTCGGTAACCTTCGCAGTCAGCCCTGTGGTGATCCGTTCAATCGCCTTATTTCGCACCATATTGCTTACAGGTTCTAAAATAGCCGCATGCTAGCTAAAAACGCGCCTTTCTTTTCGACATACGACATTTTCATCGGCTAACGAATGTCCCTTCTGTCTTCTTCGTACGTAGTGATTTTCATTCACCCTGCTTGTTAACTAGATAAATTAGGGAAATTATAGAGAGAGAACGAAGCACGGTCGCTTTTGACTGACGTCAACCGATTAGGCCACTGTATAATTAGGATATACAACATTGAGGTATAGTTATGAAAAAGTGATCAAACTAACGACAAGAGCTATGAATGTGTAAACGACCTTTTTCTGGCTTCGCGGCTATGCTACACGACTGTTTTGGGCCCGCTACCTCTGCCAATGGCCAACGCAAGGAATATAGATAACCGCCATATTTATTGGCGTGGTTCAGCCCTGACGTTTACCATTGAGTTTCAGTCACGTAAGTAGGCTTCTTTACCACCCAACACTTTCTACACGCATAAACTTAACTGGAACTTGCCTTTAGTGAAACTTGCCAGGCTACTTCTTATACTCTTCATTACTACAATAGGACGCAGGGTAGGGTACGTTACTAAATCGCACCCGTTATGTTCCTCATTATCAACTGCAACCCTCTGTCACACTTTTATCGTGTCGTTTGCAATACATTCATCGCCATTTTGAACTCTGCTAAGCTGGATCGCGACCGGCCATATTTGCAGTGGCTCGATGGCATTATAAACCTTACTGTAAAAATAGCAGAAGGAAACCGTAATAATAATAAACGTTATGCCGAAGGGCAATCACAAATAAAAGATAACCGCCAGCTGAAAAACTAAAGAAACCTCAGCTGCTGCGAAATTCATCAGTGTATACTTTCAGAAATCTGTTAACGATGCTAAACCGTGCTAATGTCTCGGCTACAAACGATTCATCTTCCAGAAATCAAGTGCGATACATCCAGATACAAAATATAAAATACAAATCAGGTTTCTTTTTAGGTAATCAAGCCAACGGTGTGTATATATACAGAAGACAGTCTAGAACTGCTCAAATCGTTAAATATGCTCAAAAAGTAGACCGGGTAAAAAACCATGTTATTTTTATAATTTATTCAAAAAGCGTTTAGAGTTGTATCCGCAAGAAAACTAGACCTATTCAAGCCTGCTTATCCGCACAGCCTCCTGTCTATTGCCCACTTAAAATGTCGTTTCCAAAAAACCTCACATTACCCAATGCCATAATAATACTGCGCAGAAAGAAACTGCCTGAAAAACCATCTACAAACATCTCGGACATTGTTTGCCTCGGGATTTAGTAAACCCAGCTTAACTTGTCCTAGTATTTAGAGGCTCTGCACAACCCGAATGCCGTCTGTCGGGTGCGAGTGAAACAAATGCCCGTCTCTGCTTGGATACGAAATGCAGTTACGACTTGGTATGGTACTACGTCATTCACATCAGAGCTGAACGCTACAGGTTGAACTAGGATATCAGTCAGATCCATTTCCACACATGTATCTAGGTTCATCTGTCAAATACACCGCTACTGGGCCATCGCTGTCCCACTTTTTTGTGAAATCAGTTGCTTTTCAACCCATATTCGAACGGACCGAATCGCTACGACGTCACAGGTTTATGATAGCAAAGACGCAACGAAGCTTCGTTCCGTCTGGCTAGGACTTTTTCGGCCTCTGGATTGTGAACGACCCCGATAATGCGGTCTTCTCGTGTGACCCCCCTCAGTAAACACAACTGGTACAGTACAAACGTTACAGCTGCTCTGACCCTCGTAAAGATGGACTTTGGCTATAAGTTTATAATAATAATGACATTATTATTATTACACCTGAAGCTTCGAAGAGGTGTCCATCGTCCAAAAACGCAATGATCGTATAGTCGTTCATGTATATTCAGCCTCGTCGACTAATTTTTTCCAACTTAAACCTTGAGGCTACGCGTATAGATCGCCATCTGGTGTAAGTTTTTGTAACCCTGTTCTATGAAGGATTGTTGATCCTCGTCATTGTGATCACTGCATTCCCACAGCATTACCTCTGAGTAAACGGCCCGTCATTTAGTGCCTGTACGAAATAATCAAGATACTTATGATTTCGCTGATCATTAGTCAACTGTGATTGACTTAAAACACGTGTTTGCCTCTGCGCGTTTTTGATTACTGCTTTTATTTTTCGTGCCGACGACTGCTGCCATTGTTGTCTCTCTGGATGCATTTCTGGGCTCTTATACATCCTGCACACTTATGATTAACTGTAATAGTAAGAATGATCATCATCACCGCGTTGACACAAGTAGCACACTACTACATGTCACAGTACCGACATGTTATTGCTTTAAATAGAAATATAACATTAAACTGTGCTTTACGCAAATACTGAACGTACAGAGTTATCGTATAGTAAATATTCCGTAGTAATTAGCATCCATAGTTCACTCTATCGTTGCAACTATTACCTGCAATATATTGTTTTCATTCTGTCATTTTATAAAAACAACTGTTAATAATAAGGGTCGTGCAACAACCCTATCTTTTTGTTATATGATTCATACGTTACGTGCCAGCGATTGCACTGGAGAAATATTCCAATCATCAAGATAAAGCCATCGAACTATTTTCTTCTAGTACTTAATGTATATACTTTTTAACTTATCTAATACATGAATGCAATTCAGAGGTGGCATTCTTGCAAACATCTAGTAAATGCTACTGAGCTTGTGACAAGAATTAGAAATCAATATTTACCAACAAGATAATTTATAGGGCTCGACCGCATATGCGCAATTTCTTCATATATTATCCTTTGTAAGAAAAAGAATACAGAACGAGCTGCTTTCCCATAGAAGGAACAAGCGTCTACATTTTTTGAGAAATTATCATTAAGACCATGAGGGTTTCTCATCGCATATTTAAAGAAAGTTTTCTCTAAATCTAAAAACGAGGATTTATAGTCTGACCATGATTTCGATATCGTCGGCGTTCGCCTCACATTCCGACATGGGGCTCTCGGTGACAACTGGTTGTAACACGTCCGTGATTGCCTTCTTCGTCATTCTGCCAGATTCGTCGACGCTTCTCGCTTCGGTGTTGGCTTTGTCGTTGATTTGAGTGCTTGCTCCGGCGTTCGCTACATCCTTGGCGGTAGCAACCCTCGTCACATAAAACCCGTTAACGTCGGAGTCGCTCATCTGCGTGATACCATCAAACTTCTTGCTCAGTTGAGCCATAAGAGCTGAGTCGATTTGTGCCATAACGTCTCTTCCAGGCTCCCGGTCTTCTTTATCTGAAGGTGTTCCTGTCGTTGTGGGGGCCGTTGTCGCCGATGAGTTGACCCTAACCATAGTGGTCTCTTCGTAACCGAGAGATTGTTTTGTATTCGATGAAATAGGCGCTGACTGAGGTCTGTCGGCTTCTTCCTCTTCGGTGATGACTCGGAGCTGCACCGGCGATGCTGATCGTACCAATCTCTCGAAGCAATCATCAGGGCTTCCAAGCAGGCGGTCTGAGTACGAATCGTAGCCGGGATCGGGACTGAGTGGCGGCTGGAGGTCGCTAAAATCCTCCTCGCGAATCGCTTTTCGGTTACGCTGATCCCGTGTACTATCAGGCGTACTTGAGTTGGAACGCATTTCATTAAGACTATGGTCATTCCCAACGGTCAGACGGTCGAGCTTATCTCGATAGACCATTTCGTAATCGCCACCACTCTCAAACGTTCGAAGGACCCTACGTTCAACTCCGCCTTGGAATAGAATGCCATCGAGAACATTGATCACATGTAGCTGCGGCACTGAACTAATTTCCTCATTCTGGCTGTTAATAGACTCGTTATTGTTGGCGTTAATGTCCATGGTTTCCAAGCCTACGCTGAAATCATCGATGAAATCGTTATGAAACGTAGGTCTGGGCCAGGGTGGAGGCGTTCTAAAGTCCGGCAACGAAACCTGTTGCTTAGTTTTTTCGCTTACGGCGGAGTCTACTTCATTAGTTCCGCCCGTAAGATAATCGTTCTGCTGGTTTACTGCAACACCCTCTTCTTCACACGACGAATCTAATGAGTCACTTTTTTCCTGACCCGTATTTGACCGTCTTAACAAATCCCATCGCACGGCTTCAGCTTCCTGCTTAACCTTCAACGACTCAGTAACCTGATTTTCCGGAGTTTGCTCCGGGCTCTTCGATGAAATCTTGTCCTCACCATCGGAAATAACCTGCGCCGCGGTCACATTGCCAGAATGAGGTGACTGTACACGACACTTCGAACCCCCCACCTCACCACTGGTTTTAACACTGCTACAGTCTAGCTCTACAGCAAAATCGCCGTCCAACCCACTCGTTTTATTTTTAATAGCACAGTTGCCACGATTAGATGACAGGTCTCCTTGCCGTTCTTGCGGTTGAGTTCTTTTCCGAACTCCGGTCTCGATCGTACCGCGCTCACTGTGACCAAGGCCAAAGACATCAGACCCAAAATCCGCTTTGGATCCAACGTCCGAATGGAAACTCGGTAGGCCGGGGAGAGGCCACGGTTCGTCTACGCTTTCCCTTCTCGTCAACTGATGGTATTCGTCAACGTCATTGATATCGCAGAGCACCTGCACCAAGAGCGGATCACCTCCAGTTCTCCGGCCAGGAACAAGGCCAACGCAACGAGAAGCGGTCGCAGTACTGACGTCGGCAGCCGAAAGATAAGTATCTTCGGCTAGAGCGCCGCTTGTAGAGGTTCTCCTGCAGGCCGCTGCTATTGTCGGCGACAATTTCCTAGCTTGTCCTATCTGACCGGCAGTTGGCTGATGAATATCGCCACGCGAGTCGGTCCCGCAACGTTCGTTAATCATATCAACGCTGCCGATGTCAGCGAAGCCTCTACCACTTTGCAGAGTGCAAGAGTGGTTTACCAGCTGCTGTTTGCTCGTTGATGACTGCTCCAGCTGAGGGCAACTTTCGCCATTACCCATGTGTCGCGACTGAAAGCCCGAGGGTTCTTGGCGATGATTCTGTTGTGGATGCTGCTGTTGTTGTTGTTGTTGACCTTGTTGCCCTTCGTCAGTGTCAACAAGGTCGAGTATACTATGCGATAGACGTGTTTTGCCCCAGCTGTCTTGCTGTCTGTTGTCTTGCCGGTCGCTGCTGTCTTGATCGCGAAAAGGGGCGACCGTGGCGGGATCGCCGGCATCAGCGTTAGTGGACGCGCCTACGACTTTGTCAAAGCTGTCAGAAAGCAATACGTGCTGGTTAGAAGCGTCAGCAGTACTCGTAGTAGTGCTGACAGCGTGAGCTACAGTAGCCTTGGTCTGTATAGAAGGCCAAGATGCTCCTGCGGCAACAGCAGTCCTATTCGTTACAATCGAACGCGTAGCAGTTGTTTTATTATCAACGCTGACAGCTATTTCGTTGCTGTTGCTGCTACTGCTACAAGACAATGCGTTATCAGAATCAGGGCATACTAACAGTGATGCCACTGGCGAGAGCCTGCCAGAACCGTTTACTTCGCAATATGTATTTGCATTGGCGCTATGAGAAGCGTGAGCCTGAAAAGCTCTATAACTTGGGTCTGTGTTATTATTGTTAGATTCATTGTTGTTATTTTCGTTCTTGTGACTATGAGCGTTGTCATTAATGCTATCATGCTCATGGCTTGTGAGCGGAGCATCGCCGTTGCCGTTATTATTAGTGAGGTGCTTACCCGGCCTCTTGCCGCTATTCGACTGGGATACGAGATTAAGTGATGTTGACTTGTCTACGGCGACGGCTGTTTCCGTAAGTGATTCGTATTCTGATGCGACTTGGTCGTTACTGGGCGCAGCTGGTTCAGCGCCTTTCCCGGTGCCGTGAGTGGGGGTGGTAACGATATGATACTGGTATTGATGGTCGTGTTGAGTGTTATTATTTTTGTTGTTGGTGCTGCTGTAATGATCGTTATTAGCAGAAGTCAGGTCGGTCGCAATGAGCGTGTCAGGCGGGCAAACGTCTTCGGGGGTGAGGAGCGTCACCGGTACCCCGAAACTGGTAGCCTTGTCGACTGAAAACGAACACCGGGTCACGTGAAAACGGTTGGCGAGATCGCAAAGCCGATCATCGAAATTCTTGCTACAACTACTACCCACAAGAGAAGTCGAAGGCGCCTCAGTTGGGCCCCGAGCTTCGGTTGGCATCGATGATGTTACTCTTGGCGTTGCCGGCGAACGCATCACTGACGCTTCGTCAGAAACTATTGCCTCGGGAAGTTGAAAATCAGCGTTTACTGATTGCGCTATTTGCCGCTGTGACAGTTGCTGTTGCGGTTTTTTCTGTTTATGGTCTACATCATCATCTTGATTACGTGCTGCTGCTTTTTGAAGAAGATCACCAGTATCCGAGTCTGTCTCAGTGCGATTGACACTCACAGCGGCGCTGCTGGAAATGCTGCCATCCGGTACTTCGTTGTTTTTCACCCGCTTGGGCGAATGAAGAACAAAATTCGATTTGTTTTGTTTTCTCGAGGCCAGACGTACCCATTCGGAAGGAACTGATGATGTCGTCGACGGCGCCGATTGTTGAGCGTTGGCGTTATTTGCCTGATTCGAGCTTACAGCCGAAGCTGAGAACACCTCATCGAGCCTCTTCTCCAGCGCCGAAGGCGTCGCTGGGATGACTCGGATTTGTGGGTTCGAACTGGGCTTCCGACGTTCTGATAGTCTGGCAAGCTGTTCCGAGATCGAGATGCCGCTAGCCTGATAGATCAGATAACTGACCCAGGCCAACGCGACATATCCAAGCCATCGGGAGGCGATTCTGATCCACGTTTCATCCTTAACACTGTCGATAGTCATCTTAATTGTTTGCTGCTATCATAAATCTAATTGTTGTTCGGGTTGTTGTTGCCGTTGCCGTTGACGATTAATTTACACTAATACTATATAGATTCAATAGTTCTAACACGACATCAATCCCGAACAATAACAAGAATTATCATTTATTAAACTGACGACAAACACCCTCTTCGTTACAGGATGCTGGTCATTTCGATTTAAGCAAAACTTTTATCACTGTAGACTCTGATCAACAACCCTGTCAATGGGCGAGCAGGTAATACACAACAACGGCTCGAAAAATTATGGTTCCAGCAATAGTTCCTGAATTGAACCTTTTCACCTCTGATCACAGTGCACGGCCCAGCGTCGGACGGAAATCGGAAGACGCAAAACACAAACGAGCACCAAGTAACAATAGTAGTCCACAGTCTACAGGCGAGACCGAACACAGTCGCCTGGCGAGTCGTCCTGTCGACTCAGTCGACAAAGATCCTTGCTTCTTCACCCCTGTCTCGACTGATGACTGTTTTCTGGTAGCGCCGTCTTCTATTCCGTGACGCAAGAGCAGTAACGCTCCTCCACTTTACCTCG
>NW_019214175.1:0-37435 GCF_002532875.2 Varroa jacobsoni | reverse complement strand
CAACAACAACAACAACAACAACAACAAGAAAAATCGAATCTACTGCTACGGCCGGGTCTTTTGTTGTGGAGTCAAGAGTTGGCGTGGAAGCCACTGCAGCCGACGACGAAGTCTGCAGACAGCGTCCAACATCAACACGCAAAACGATAGCCGCACAGCGCGTTGAGCCGACGCTTTACGATCTGCTTTCTAACGATGATCAATGCATGGATGTTACGCTACTGCTGAGATCAGCGGGTTTCTCGATGGGACAAGTAGTTGGGTCTATTTTGGGCTGCTGGACCGAATCAGTTGAAGTCGCTTAGCGATTGTTCGCTCCAAGTACCACCACTGGAAGTGTCTAGTTTATATTAAACTAGTGTAAAAATGTCCAGAAAGACTAGCAAAGCAGCCCTTACCATAAATGCATTTATTTGACAGTCAGGCACCGAAGTGTGTTCGCTTTTGTTGTATTTCGTAATCTTCCCTTTGCAGGTTTCTTCTTCTTTCGTGGATTTTTTCGAGTAACGTCGGGAACGATGTTGATAACCTCTATGAAACGATGACGCTGTTCATTTCTAATAATAACAACTGCTGCTGTACCACTCGTTAACTGTCGATACTGTTGCAAATGGCCTATACGACCCAAGCAACGCTGGCGACAGCTTACGTCAAGCAAATGATTTGCACGTTTCTGGCGGAAACTCGCCCGCTAGACTCAAAGCTTCCATTTCTTCTAGATTTGACTGTTTCAAATTTAGCCCTATCAATTCGGTCTGTAGCTGCTATCAGATGCGTTGCCCAAACCGACGATGTCGTCTGTGGCGTCGATGGAAGCTGATATAGTTCGATGACGTTTGCTTTTTTTTGCTTGTTGCCTGTGGCCTATCCTAATAACGATAGCCGTAGCCGTGCGGGTCGCAGCAGCGATGATGATAATGATCCAAGGATTTAATCACAATAGGAGTTCATGTTTAGATGATCGATCTTCGCTCGATTTCGGTTCGACTTATTCACCCGCATGGCACAAGATACACCATTTGTGTATTCACGACTTCGTATCGTACCCAAACTTGTCATCCGCCGTTGACATCGTTTAGGCCCTATTGGATGAAGCTGTTAGCTTGGCCTTAATCGTTTGCTAGCAGGCAAATACTTGTTGTCTTGACGCGTATGGACAGTAGTAGGTATGTGCAACGGCGAGCCTTCCTCGTCGGTCCGTTCACTCCGCAGGCCGGCTCATCCATTTAATTACTGCCGCGCTTCGCTAAGCTGCTTTCTGCTACAACTGGATTATGCGCAACAGGAAAGAACACAGTAAAACCAACGTAAGGCCGTGTCGATAATCCAATCACACAACTATACTCGTGGTTGTTACAGCAGAAGATGAACGATATCCGTTAGTTAGCTCATAGGCCATAGGCGCGAATTTAATCGAACATCGTATAGGCGGCGAGCGTAACCACCGTTGCTAAACGATTTCGTACGATCTCAATCGCAGTCGTAACTGTCTGCCGCCGGTGAACGATTGGCGTGGTTAAAAATTCACGCGGCACTCCGTTGCACCGCCGCTCGACGCCGTACGCCGTCGCCATCGACGCACTGCACCGAACATCCGCGATTGCAGTGCTTGCCGTTATGTTGGTATTGTTTCTTTTATAATATGGCAGGTTGAATTAGTAGCCTGTGGCTACAAACGAACGTAACAGAGTAATTGTGCTGAACGCTATTTCTGTCATTTAGGCTCGTTAACGCGTAAACAATGACAGTGGCCTAACACGACTGCTACTGCCGATAAATGCGCCTATTAGACAGTGAGCAGGTGACCGGGAGGACAAGCTGCTACTAGCTGAACGTAGTAAGCCACCAAAAACCTGTCTCCGTGAAAATTCACGGCGTCCCGAGATTTCTATTTCGATCACAGATAATCCGCGAAGACGGTATGAGTCGCTTAGCGCTAGTCTGCAGATAGCCTCAACATGCAGCTGCACACATACGTCTAGCTTCGTTGGATGACGTGTGTACGTGTCGTCAATGAAAACAAAGTACGATGATTGTCTACACCGAAACACGTCAAGTAAATATCGCTGATGATTATTGCAGTTAGCAGACAGCAACGAGCACTAACAATCAATAGCAAAACATGTACAGGAACAAATGGAAAAAAAGCGTAGAGTCTAATAGACACATGAAACTTTGACAACCATTTTCTTACTAATTTTTTCTCTCTTTTTTTTTTCTTCTAAAAGACGTTACCAGATAAATATGTATGTTGTCTATACCACTATCCAACTTGAAACCAAAACTTCAACGAATCAAGCGGACAGTGTGGCTGATTTCTTCTGTCTAGAAGTATCGACGATATTTTTGTTATGCGTTTCGGCCATAAACGAAAATTTGACGGAAAAAATTGTGGAAAATCGAAGATGAACCAGCCTGTAACACTAGGGCTTTTCCCGTTTTTTTTTTTTTTTTTGCTAACGAAACCCCGTGATTCGCTTTTCACAAAGTTAAAAAACAAGGAAATCGGTCGTCTTAGCACGCCGTTGTTGGCCGAGGTGGGTAAATGCGGCCGATGCGATGAACGCGGGGTGACATCGAAGCGCAATGTGTGGCGTCGTAGATGAAGTGAACGAGGATTACGTTGTAGTTGTAATTACTCATCACGTCAAACATACGACCAAACGTGGACTGAGTAAACGGCAACTGGAGGGTTTCGTTGGCGCCACTAGGTGTTACGTAGCGCTAGTGCTTAAAGTTCCTTCTTCCTCTGTATCTCGTTTGTGAGTCTCGCTAATGAGTCCGGACGCTTATTAAAGCTGAATAATAACAACAGTAACTATTGATGTTGTTTCTTTTATGTTAAATTTGATTGTGCGCTTGCTGTCTTCGGTTGCGCAGGTGATTTCTACTTTAGGCAACGTAATTACGTCTACGGCAGTAACTCAAATTTTTCCTGCGAGTACAATGTCTTCTTCACTGCACGCGCTGGCAACTTCGAGAACTGGAACGACCGTCTGTCCATCACAAACTCTCAATCACAAACGCAATTCGAGTCTTTTTCACTCGCACGTAATGACGTTGACAACGTTATAAAGCGCACACGATGTTTTTAGTGACACACAATAACCAAATTATCAGGCTCTCCACGATCCTTATGCACCCTCTACGCAGTCGATAGATGGCGACACTCGATGACCGCAAACAGACATGTCGCGGGAGCAATATAGCGCGTCTTTACTTAGAATCTTCTACTAAATAAAAATTCGCTGCTAAATCTATTTTATCTGTGTGGCTTTTCTGTGTCGAACTAATTTGTAGTGTTCTTATTATTACGTTCCTATCGTAAAAACGAGTTCGAACACACGCCCGTACATAGAAATCCGTGCTCTATCTATACGATCGAACGTTTGCATTTGACTATAAGCCAATGATATTCAAGGACCTACCATTTGGCCAGTTGATAATCGACCACCATGAGCGAAAGTATTTCGCCTAGAGCTACAGAAAACCCGCGCAAAACTAGCCGGTTAAATGGAATATATTTTTATACCCACACACACACACACAAAGAAAGACATCGACTTAGGGGCCGATATTAAACATTCACTCGCACAGTGCCCATCGCATCGTATCAGTTATCTCGACGAAGAGCTTTATGGAGAAGTTGCCTCGTACAACCGCCCCATAGTCCTACTTGATAGCTCCCGGTAGTGTCAAGTGGCAGGTCATGCTGAGTTTGCCTTAACGGCTTGACGTTCCATTGGGGCGTAGACTATATGGAGTGGTATACCGGCAAACGCTCCTATTACCCTTTCTACGCTCACTTACTGCCGCTGGCAATAGAGCAGTTAGTTCCCTTCTAAGTAACGAAAGTATTGTTTTCTGTTTTTTTTTTTTTTTGCTTACGGTTATAATCAATTTCTAATGCGGCAGAAAAAATCACGCGGGCAGAAGCTTGACTTGCGGATGTCACTGCGGATGGAGATTACGGTTTATTTCCCGATGAGGCGTTAGGCTCGAAAGGTCGATTGGTACCCGATCACCGTTAGTGCGTAACCATACTAAGGAACCTTAATGCAGTTGAGAAGAGCCTCTCGCTCAGTAGAATTTTATGGAGCAGTGTAAATTACATAAAGCGCCGTTGCTAATTTTGCTATCTTGAGCGTGTCGCGTATTCGTCGTTCGTATTTGCTGTCATCTTGAGCTCGTTTTTTTGTTCTACAACTGGTGACAACGATCACACAATTTTTTCGTGAACAGGTTGCTGAAATCGTCTTAACTGCCCCGTGGGTTTTCCTGCAACTAACCAAGAAGATCGACGACACTCCACAGAAACGAGGATCGCCCTTTCCTACTTAACTTGAGATCATCTCGCTCTTCTGCTGCTAATTCGCTCACTTTCAGAGCATCTCGGACGCTCAAATTTATCCCGTTCAGGTACTGGCTGTTTCAATGTCACTGAACTAGCCGTACAGTCGCTACCAGCAACCGCTACAATTCTCGCAAGCAATACCGGCCCGACGCGCCGGCACCCCGCCCATTGGTCGTTGGTACGCCTTACCTCCGACACAATTGTTAGTTGAGCGGGCACAGTAAGAAGCACAAATTGATACTAACTAGCGTAATCTAATAAAGCGTTTCTAGACACATGCGCGGGCACAGTCGCGCGCAAGTGATCGAACATCAAAGACTCCTGAGTTTCAGTGCGGACTCCCTCTCCCAGTGATTTTCCAGTCGTAGCAACGATCACTCTACGAATAAACTGCGACTATCCGAAATTATTATCCAGAAAAGTATCACGGCACTCAGCTACTGCCGGTATCTAAGACAGTTAAAATAACTGACTTATGAATACTGACGACTTATGAAGATTACTGGCAAATGACTCTCATAAAGCTCCATGCCCAATGAGCGTGCTAACGATATTATCTAACAGATTTGAAATTATTCTGTGTACCTGCCGTAATAATCTTGTCGCTACGTCAATAGCGCTTGGCAGGATCTGGCGGACGAAAAAGCCTGCGCTAGCTTGAAACAATCGAGTCCCACAATTCTGGCCTCATTTTAACAACAGTTCAGCTATTCAGCTAGTGCCGCTTACTTCAACGTACTCCGCGATTGTGGCATTCTCGCCAATAAATATATATTACACAACTAAAGTCGCAAAACCTTTTGTTGAGTAGACAATGAAAAGTACGTTTGAAAAATATGCAGGCGCCTATTTGCCGACGTAAGTCCAGGTAGATTCCGTTTGCATGCCGATCCTTGCGCAGGCAAACGTCATCACGCAAAACGAGTCTGTATTCAGTAACCACTAGAATAGTTTGAAACGTCGATATCCTTGCGTCTCTGTACGATACCGACACGGCTGGAACTGCTAGGTAGGCCACCACCTTTTACCTGTGGATTATCCGAAACGTCCAATGGCTTCATCCTACACAGTACAGGCAGATTTTCCGACTAGAAGCCATCCGGCAGCTACTTGGACGTAACAAAAATTCAAGCCGCTTAGTAGCCGGCTTCTACTTAATACAACTGCCGATTATTATGGACGGCTATATCAAATGCGCTGATGATTGAGCGGTCACTTTTGCTTCTCTGGTTGAACCCTTTTTAACAAATCTATAGGTTATGTATTTAGATAGCAATGAAGGACAATGACCAGACATGGATGTGTGCAGTCAATACCAAACCGGGAAAAAGGTCCTACATTTCATGTAAACAAGGACACAGGCCTTGTAGCCAGAATTTCCCTTTGAATATGTGATAACCATTCGAACCGAGCTATATTTGCCTTTTCAATCACAAGCATATCGTATAGCTAGCGCCCAAGTAAGAGTTTCGTTCTAAGTTGAGTTTCCAGTTACCCTAGAAAAAATTATATCGAAGCTTTAGATCTCATTTCTCTATAGATGCTCTTAGCTAAACGCTATAAACATTCATATCCACTTGATAGTATTTTTGACAAATCGTTGCGTAGCCTATCAACGTATATCCAGTCAATAAATCCTGCTGTGCCTATAGAACGCGACTAGGCAGAGTCTGTAAACTAGGACCTACAGATGAACTTTTTGGTGCCAATGCGTACTCATTTCTATTCAATATTTTCATTGAGTATTAACAGAAAATGTCTGTTGGCAATGCTTAGATGCGTACCCAAGTTAGCTTAAAATAATCAATAACCTTTCGCATGATAACTGTTATATATAGGCGATAGAATTAAGCTAAGTCGTCCCGTTTCCGATGTCTAACGGGGCAATCGGTCTGTGGTACGCTCCGACAGACGGTACGTAATAAGGGTATTTGCTACAACAATATAACAATGGTAATAGCAAGATTGTTTCTACGCTACGAGAAATTTACCCTAAAACATAATAAAATCGTGCCTGTTTTCAATGATGCTTTCGCTAACGTAAGTTGATATTGATCGCGTGTATAGCGGTTTTAAGAAACTAAATTGTCGCTCTGATCCTTCGAAGATTGCCGCTTTTTAGCGTTATTCAATCATATCTGCACATTCACAGGTCGATACATGTAAAGAACACGGCATATAGGAATCATTCAAATGTACTACATGTTCTCCAGGATGTATTAACTTTTAAACTGTTAATTTGCGAAAGCTCTAGGCTATATACTATTGACTTATAAACTTTATATATATATATATATATATATATAAACGATATTCCGTTTTAATAATAATTGGTGAAGACATGGTCTTTACTTCAGAATTTCTGTGAACTGTCTGTGTCTGACTTTCAGTGATTCCCTTCGTCCGTTCACTCGATCCCTCACTCGTCTGCTACTGAAGCAGGGAAGCCAGTCTTCCTCATGGGAGGTGGCTGCGAATGCATCCGACGCAAACACTCACGACGGGCATAACATCTCCGATGAGGAATCGGTGGCGCAAGTGGTCGCATAAACACTAAATATCCAAGGCGAAAAATGTCGTTAATATTAGGAGGACTCGGAATCACGATATAATTTATAGGATTTCGGCCGCCAAGTGCGTCAAAAATGTCGCATACAGCTCTCACTTCGAACCGTAAAGCGATATCATGCAATCAAAATAGGGCACGAGTGAAACGGGTATTGCATTGCACGTGCATTGCATCATGTAAAATAGATCAATAATGTTGGACGCTCAAGAGACGCTCTGTCATTCAAATTATCGCAAAAAATATGTACATGTCACAAAACCAACACCTGCCATTTCGATCATAATGCCTTATTCTTATTGTTATAGGAGACGTACGAGCAACGTTTCAATGTTTCTTCAGGGACGAGCCGTGCATATGTTATAGCAAAATAAACGAAATCGGCTAAGTTGTCCTCGTAACATGCTAACTTATTCCAGCTAACCCATAACCGATAAGTATTTCGTACAGCCACAATTAAAAAAAACTTATCCATAGTAGTCCTCCATAAAATGAGTTTTTTTAATGCTATGTGACCAACTGAACATATGGGAACAACGAACATAGGTACACAGCTTTTTCTCGAAATGCTCGTTGTGTTTGGCCCATTAAGTTGTTCCACCTCTAACGTTCACACACATTCACTAACTGATCGGAGCGAAAGCCCAAGGGAAGTAGATGCGAACAGATGATAAACATAGCCATCGAAACTTCAGTCCATCGCGCGTGATGATTTCGTATATTGGTAGACTTCTTAGCCATAGTTCATGCGTGATTTCGCTATCCCATAGCAGAAATCAGAAAATACAGAACATGCCTCGGATGATGGGAAGATCGGATGCGTGTCAGCAGCGACAGTCCTCATCCAGAGTGAAATAACGTGATCTTCTCATCGGATGACAGAACTTATTCTAATACTAATTATGATCTATAATAATATTATAAATATATGTTACAGTTATTGTATTAGTTTTTAGGGTGTTTTTTTTTCACAATAACGTTTCACTAGCGGTATTTCTGCTTGTATCAATTGTAATAGTTATCACATCCTGATGACTTGACACAAATTTGTTGTGGAAAGCAAAGGGACACAACAAACAAATATAGCACGTATATATATTTCATTAAAGGTTTAACCTTCATCCATATCAGCAGACATTCTACAACTGAGCACAGAATTGCATTATAGTGCTTCCGTTCAAAAAGGCGTAGTGCTTCGTCTCCAAGCGCTTTTGACGCCACTGCGCACGGATCGCTGATTCGTCCATTTTTTAGCATGAAAACGTAAGTTCGACCTTTGAAACATAAGAGTTATCTGAAATCGTAACATTGCGAACTTTCAATTTGTATTGACCTCCCCCCTGCATAGACGCTGATGCGGCAAAAGGATATCGTTCAGTCAGCAGAACAGGTTCTGAACAAGAGCTCGCACCAAAGGATAGTCTACCACAGGTACAGGTTGAATTTTTTCCCAACCTATTACACGGTAATTAGTACCACCACGTCAACGTTACAGCTCACGTTTCTTAACTGCTTACCAAATAAACTTACTTATGAAAATGACGCAAAGCAAGTAGGACGGCTTAAAACGCGTAGACATTCCAACTTGCCTTGCAATAAAGTGGGCCTACAGAGCAAAACCGCCGATGGGACTAACGTCGTTCTGATTAAGTTCAGATGAATATAGCACTGTCTATGATATAATCTTTGAACGCTCAATGCTAAGTATGCTGGCGCTTTCTCTATATCCTTCTGTCCCTATACAAAAAAAAATCATCCATTTTACATTTGCCATTATGTATCTTCAGTATTTGTTTTCGATCTTGCCCACTATCTTCTCATTTACCGGTGCCATGAAGCGTAATTCCCATGACATAAGGCTGCTAAACGACTTGATGGCTATCAGTCATGCCATCATAACTTTAAGGGCATTCGAGGAATAGCGTTTCGATAAACTTCAGTTTGATGCGATAAGACTTTTGCCCTCCCTGTTCAGTAGTTAGGCAAAACATTTCGTTCATAATATTGTTTCTTAGAACGTTAGTGAGTAGAACTGGTGAAGAAATAAAACAATATTTTCTAATTTAAGCCGATAGCATCTCCTATATTCGAAACGAACGAACACATTTCTCAAATGACTAGAAAAGACAGGAACTGTACTCGTAATAAATTGCGGCCGCTACGGTTAAAGCTTAGGATTAGCATACGGTCATCGATAAACCCTGTCAATGTTTATTTGTTTGTTTGCTTCAATAATTGCATAACGTTTACATCTGGAAGGGATCTTATATCTTCAAGTCTGACCAGCAGCTTTTATAGCAAGGCCAGAAGTCAGAGATTGGGTCACACCGATAAAGACACAACGATCAATCAAATGATTTTAAATGTTTTGAGTTATACGTCCGTTACTGTCGTAGTTAGACATTGCTTTAGACAGCTGGTCGCTCGCAATGAAGACGCAGAAGTTTGACTAGCTCCGGTTTGGAACCTAGATTCATAAACGCCACAACATGCCGTGTTTTCGAATTAAATGGGTAAGTTTTTTACTCCTCCACCGTGAAAGTCATTGAAAGCCAGGGATTTGAGGCTCAGTAGCCGAAAAATGACGAGTCATTGGTCTGTGCGTAGCAAAAAAGGCTGGTCCTCCACGGCGCTAAGGAGACCAGTAACGCCACGGCGCCAGTAACGACACGGGCTAAGGAGACAGTACATCGAAAAAATCCACTTCTTCGACCAAAACAGTAAAAGCAACACATCTAAGGTTGTCATATACATCGCAGAGTTACGTAGAGCTCGATGCAGCCTAGAGGCAGTCTTCAATCATGCTGGCTGGATAGATGCTTAACAGTTTTCCAACCCGTCATTATGGATCGATTACGTCGCTACTTAAACGTAAGCAATCTCCTACGACCTGAGATAACGTTTAAGCAATATCACTGTGTTCGCAGTGATTTCCGTAATTTTTGTCGCTATCCGTAGCGAACGAAGCTTACTGCATGTACATCGATCCATCAATCGTAACCCGTAACAAGATCCTACTTACTAATAAATGATAAACTTGGCCAAATACATTATAAACGTCAACAGACGTCGTCGAGCTAGTGCCATCAGGACAAGCGTCTATGTAATTGCTGTCCTTGCAAAGGCTGCCACCAGAAGCGGCGGCGGCGGCGGCGGCGGCGGTTGGTGACGTTTTTTCTTCAAAACGGCAGTTATCATCGATGTCAGACGAAGCACCGCCCCAGCGCTGGAATTTACTGTGTAGTAGTCGCTGCATCAAATTGGATACGAAGGGCGTAAACATTTCTCTACGATGGCGTTCCAGGGAAATGACGTGTGTAACAAACTCAGACAGTAGAGAGAATTTAATGACAACTAATGGTAGAACATGGCTAATTCGTGAATACGTAAATCAAGCAGTAGACAGACGGCTGGAGCATTTCGAGAGTAGTAGGAGTCGCATAAACCTGCATCTTCTAGCATTGACCTTATCAGGAACGAGAGAGCTCTCAGATAGCCCTGTGAGTACAGCTCTTTTCTGCTAAAAGGACACAAGACAAGAACGTCCATCTCTGAAGAGACAAAATGACGCACCATGATACGTACGCTGTGTTACCAAATACTGTTTAGAGCTGGCAATCTCACAACCATGCATTTTTGGATTTAATGAGGCTGCCATTGATCACCTGAAATAGACTAATATCGTAATCATCAACTGAATCAACCAAAATCTATAACAAGCGCTTGTTGCGCCTTGTCAACCCTATGCTACGGGCGAAATGCGCAGAATAATATCTATTTTAGATCAAGTATCCATGTATTTTCGAATAATTTTTCTTTGTCTTTTTTAATCATTGCGCTTGAAATCCGTAATGATATATCTGTTATTTAAAGCCCTTTCTTCTGAAGCGACAAACTTCTGGGCCTGGGATGGTCTTATTTTCGAAATTGTGAGATGTCCTTTTCTAATTGTGTCATTCATTGTACGAGTTGTGATTTATGGGGCAATCGGGGATGGCAAAGCAGTACCGTACTGTTGTCGATGAAATCATCAAAATGACCGAACGATACCCAATGCAGACGACTTATTGTTCAGTGAACAACAATAAGAAGATGTAACGATCGCTTGTGACAAGAGAGCTTGCAGACGTTCTGAAGTCGATGCAATTCTAATCCGAGCGCAACAAGTGCATGAGGCGTCTTCTTTTGAACATTGACGCTTCCTTCGTATGGTTGTATCCTTTCGGCAAAGTGTCATATGATACGTTCGAGGTGTACACCTCTTGGTCTTCACCGCGGCACGACGTTTACGAACGCCATTAAGTTTCAGAACAAAAACGTAATACAATCGGTTAGACTAGAACAGTGTACAATCTGTGTACTTTTTTAGCACGCTGAGCATATTGCAACTATATGATTAGACTGGACATGATTGTGGTAGCTAGAGGAAGCGTTCCTTTTAAAGAGGATTTTCTCACAGCTACACGTTTGCCTCTATGTGGTCGCCAAATCTCCGCTAGACGGAATTCGTTTTGGGCATATGGATACGGATAACAATAAACCAAACGCACTCAATGGATTACTCTTGCAATAGCCGTTTTAGGCAACTCAACAGCTTTCGTTCATGAAAATCGAGATGAGACTTTGCTATTATAAACGTAACCACTGAAATATTTTCTTCATTATCTTAATTTTGCATTATAAGAAAAATAATGATATAATGAAAAAAATAATAAAAGGGCCTGCTAGATTTCCACTATTTGGCTGAAGTCAATCAAAATCCACGCTTGTTAACAAAACGTAGTACGAATCGAACGTCTACCACGCCAACGTAATTATCAAAATGGCGTCTCCTCGTCCTGCAGCCGTAACACCAACTTCAAGTACGCTGCGCATTTGTTGGTCTATAGACTCACAGCACAACCAAGGTCAAACGACGAATGCCGAAGCTCAGTTAGCAAAGGAGGCGGATGCATAAGAATGAAACGTTTATCTGGATTCTCCTTCAGGCCCGCTCCTTAGCGACCTATCATTTACGATTACAGAAACTATTTGCTATCTGACTGCTTGTTTGCCTGCCTATCCAAACCATTGTCTAATTTTTGCTTCCTGCTAGTACGAACGTGAAATATGGGTCAGTGATGAATCGCAACTTTTGAAAACTGGGGATTTCGGTGTAAAAGTTTTGATCACAATGTCGTCTGGCTAAGATATATTTATACATTAAAAGTAACTGGTTAACACGCTATGAAACAGGAGATAGATAGACTGAGTAATTTTGAATGGCTTCAACGAGGTAAATAACTATATACGAGGTAAAGTCTCGGGTAAAACTGAGCTGCTACAAACACAAATTAGCTATGTGTTAGGTAAGCTATTAAGAGCACACTTTTGTTATTATGTTTTTTCTAAAAACGCAGTCATCAATATGACGACAGCTGCGATTATCAACATGACTTTATAAGAACTTTTCGTCTTGAAGGTGCGATTTGATCGGGTCGTTTATTTCTACTACGTGTCAAGGGCACCAAACGGTTTCCGTCAGTATAACGATGATTTGTTTACCGTCGCCGTGTGACAACGCTGTCAAAACAAAGATTTCGCCTTGGGTCGCTGATATGGCTTTCGACGCATTTAGAGACCAACCTACAACATCGTCATCCCAACATCGGCGAAATCCGATCCAAACATCTCGTGGAGACACCAGCTAATGGCTATCGTAAGCTCACGTATAATTGTCGTAACTGTTTTTTTGAGAGCTCTCATTGCCAACAATGGGCCAAGCACAGGGGCTCATACATTACGGTTTCATCTGCTAATCGCAAATCTTTTAATGCGCTGGGAAACACTTTGGGTACAAGTATTATAGAAAGCGCATTGCCCGCCCAATTAACTGAAGTTAAAGGTCGAACATCCCAACTACCCATAAATTATCACTGCTGTTGTCGTCTTGTACCTGAGATAACAAGAGGAAGTTTCATTTAGAATAGACTGAACGTTCAGTTGATCCTCTCTAAGTGATTGTCGCTAGCGAAACTCTCCTGAGCACTTAGTGCTTTAAGTGCTCACAAGTATAATGCGTCCACTCTTGATAGGGGGTTTTTGTCGATCTAATATTGTAAATGGAGTTGGAATTCTGCTATCTGTTATAGCTCTTTATGCTGCGAAACTGTTTTTTTTTTTACGTATTTAAGCACCATCTGAAGTTTGTTGTTGTTGACGACAACAACAACAACAACAACCAGCGATTCGAAAAGGCTTCGCACTTTTCTCGGATTAGTCACAACGGCCTTTTTTTTTAAATGGAATTATATATGTCTTCCTATGAACGGATGCACAGCTAAACTTGACAAAAACAGTAATGCGTAAATCATACGAGTCACATCCGTGGCCAGTCGTTTTAACGTAAACATTTGTTGGTCCTTGATGCACGAAAATAGAATAAAGTAGAAGATTTCCTTTCGTCTATCGGATGGGGAAGTGACAAGTACGCGTCAATTATATTCAGGCGAGAACGAGTCCTCTGTGAGTAAACGCCAAAGGCGATGTCTCACCAATTAACCAAAAGAGAAGTTTCGTAACTAGCTATTACGAGTCTTCTCCTTAACCGGTAGCCGTCGAAGATGGCTTTGGCTCAGCGTTATCATGATATTATGAGATCTGAGAACATATAAGACTGACAAATGGCAAGGAAATCTTTAAAAAAAACATGAAAAAATATAGTCATACACTTTTCCATTTGTGAACCACACGAACCTTCCGTCTAATGACTAATACCCCAAACGTATACATATATATGTATTAGAAATCTTCGAATAGGTTGTTGGAACTGTTTTTGCATTGTTGAATATCGCGTTTTAGCGTTTATAAGCTCTCTTATCAATGATTGTTTTATGTGTCGTTAATGGGACTTTAAGCAGCGATCTTTGCTCCTTCTATTATATCAGTCACTTCGAGATTTAGCGGTTTATATACAAAATCATTCGATTGCTTTCGTACTATAATCCCCATGTGCAGACAACCAATCGACAGACAGTTGTTGTATCTTCGAGCTGTTGTTTCTAAATATTTTTACCCTCGTTCATTATGATTTCATTCATCTATTTCATCGGCCTCTGCCATATTTTTTTGTAGCGGATCAACGTCTCCATACGCAATAATAGCACGCGATTTAAAATAGGCTTAGGTCGACTATCCAAAACAGGAAACTAGAACGAGGTTGTTTTATCCTCATGGCATATTGTAAGGATTTCCCGCGCCATGTCGTCACGCGCTCCACCAGCGGACATGCGATAATTCTACAACAAATATACGAAAAACAAGAGATCCAACGCGTCGTAGTTAGTCTATTACAGAAAGGATAAAATGTAGTAAAAACAGGGACAGAGAAAAAAGCAAATGCAAAGGTTCCAAACTGTCACAAAGCCTTTGCGGTGCTTGGTTTTGCTCTATGGTGGCATAAGAAATGCAAAAGAACAGAAGGAAAGACAGAGCTGGCAATTTTCACGGTGATTATCTTGAAATCAAAGCTGCCAACTGCCGGCTAGATTTGGAAACTCACTCATGCGAAACTGAGCATAGACGTGCTGTGTTTTGCGCCGTCTGGAGCAATGTGCCGGACGTGAATATTTATGTTATCTGCGTTGTGTCGCAATTACGCATTTAAACAAATGTGGTTGTGACCATTTTTGAGCTGGCAAGGCCGCCGCCAGAGGGCATGTAAGGACCATAAAGTTTGCTACCGAAAAAAATAATTGTAACACGAACATGGTAGTAGCAACCTATTATTTCCACTTATATGAACTGTAATCCAATTTATATTCGTGGACAGTTTAAGCCCGTTGAATGCCTTGCTGCCTTCTTACGTTTTTCATTTTGGCACTTTCACGGGATGTGTCCTTGAAAATTCTATCCTGATTTCGATCCGGATCAATCTGAATCCTAGCACAGTTTATCAAAACTTCAAATATTAAACATGACAAAAAAAAAAACAAAAAATGCAGTATTTTTCTTCATAATGTCAAGACATTTACATTTTAACTCCTCAATGCCTATACCCGTACTAGTATTTTTCACGAAAACAAAGACATGTCACCCTGTCGTGTCCCCCTGACACAACAGCGGACAGCACTACCAGTATTAACCTCATTGATTACAATTTTTCCTCTATATGTTTTATATAATAATATATTGTTTACAGATGGATGACTTGTCAAACTTGACTTGATAAACAGGAGCCCCGTTTCCCAATACGCCGTCGAAGTTCCCACGACACCATGACCTGCTCTGGGCAATATTCCATGACACGTGATGACAATATTGGTTTATCTTTCATACAACAGTTGCTGTTTCAGAATCCGACAGCCTGTGACGACGGGCCAGTTTATGATTGTAAACGCCACACGTTCCAGATACGTCTTGAAGACGAGATTCCATACATGTGCTATTGGACCCTTCATAATTTGTGACTATCCAACACAAGATGCACAATGTCTACTAGGCAGCACTACTGAGTCGACTGCTAGCTATTTATATTCCCAGATGAATGCTACTAATTTCTGCAGAGTTTTTATAATAGCAGTCGTCACATGTGAAGGTTTTCCCCAATTTTTCTACCTCCTTATCCCTTATATGCCGCAGGGTTGGCAACTGTACTAAATGTACGTACACTCAGTCCATGGCCCCTGGTAACTGATATCTAATCGGCCTGGCAGCTGGAAGCGTTGCGCGATGATGCACGAAGGTTCGGTGCAGATGCTGAGAGCTGACGAATTCGGTTTGTCGTCGATACGGTCACACATCCGCCAACACGCAGTAGACAGCGGAGTGACAGTGATGAATACGATAATGGTCATTGTTTGAATTGATCGTTTCCTTGATTCGGTCACAGATCAACATTAGGTAGTAATAGAAACTGACTTCTACTGAAAAGAGATTGTCGTACCAGAACCGAATTAAACCCTGTCGATATTAATACTAAAAAAAAAATACTTGTTGCAGTGTCATAACACTCCAGTAGCGTGTACGTAAATGTGTAACCAGCTTTGCAAAGTATACAGTAGAAACAATGAATTATTGTGTATTTGTACCAGTTCATGGCTTGCCTTTTGTATCTACGTACGGAATTGCTAAGTTCGTGTAAGGAACAAAGGAAGTACTATGAGTGAACTCGCCCAATATCATTGTATAAGGATCTGTCGTTTAGAATGCGCTCACATGAGTAATGCCTCGTTGACCAACTGTTCGGGGCCGATCGTTTATCGAAAAAGAATATAGATAAGTTAATAATCATAGCGAGGTTTTCGCACTAGAACTTCCAGTGCTACGAAATTTTTTTGCCATGAATGATTCTGGCCAAAATTGAACATACACGGATTTATAGTGACGTAACGTTACCTTATTAACTTATACAGATACTCATTTCTACGGTAATATGAATGCTCACCATTTACGTTTAGCTAGAAGTTCTCGTAATGATAAAAGTTGGCTTTTTCGCAGAGTTTAATTTTCAGGGACAATTACTGTTGCTGATATACACAGTAAAAATATATCAATTAGGCGTATGTTCACATTTTGTTCTCTACGACTAACTGCTGTTACAAAACTGACATAAACATGTCTAACGACAATGTTGTTATTAACTATTCTAAACGAAAAACACACAGGCGAATAGACACTGTTCGTACACACTGAGCTTTTCTGTATTTTCGTATAAACGCATAACATTTTTTACGTCTGCATACAAATTTATAACATAAAAATTACTATATTCAAATATTAGAAGTAAAAGCTTGTGTTCTAATACACTTGGCTACCTTTTACGTGTACACATTACACGTTTTTTTTTAATTTAACTTTCCTTTTTGCTGCTAGCTTAATTGAAATTACCCAGTCACTCAATGGCTCATATAATAGGATAGATACTCAGACGTATTATCTAGCAAATCTACATACCACGAATAGAGACTCAACAAATTTTGTATAAATTTATTTCTCTCATCAGTTAATTTATATCATTAGAGGCTTGCTGATTTTTTTCCGTGTCATCTGTGCGGCCTTGATGGTCTTGGTGGCAGTTTGTCAAACACGCGCTAAGAGGATCGATAGCAATAATAGCAACAATGGTTACGATCCGTATGTGCCTTGAAAGAATAGCTCCATATTGCATTATGGCGAAAAGTGCTCAACACAAACCGACTTTATGACGCAATAGCTCTACAACAACATAATAACAATAACCAAAATGGCGACTTGTGAGCCAGTGAACTCTTCTCTCCGCTTGAATTTATTTCGTTTCGCAATGGAGCAACAACTAACACAGCGATCGCTAAGAGATGTAAGCTTTGAGCTGTGCGGCCTTTACTGAGTTTCGTTTTCACTCCCTTTTGCGCTCACTGATACAGCCGACCATTCAACAAAAAGGCAGCTTTAATAGTTGTCACTCATGCATTCAAGCTCTCACGAATTCAAGCTAGATAAAAGCAAGCATTTTTCACATAAAATACACAGGACATGGCTCTGGATGATGGATTAAATGACGTCTTCTATTGATTCTCATTCTGGTACGAGCCAGTGTAAGAGAACCGTCCCAATCACAGTTTTGGATCGTAAGTGCCTGCTGGTGTTTTCGTGTAGTATTTAAACATCTCCGATTTTGGACGTCGCGGAAGCGACGCGGCACCGTCCTGGCCAGGATTGTGTCTGTCGTTTTGCCTATATTGTTGCGTCAGGCCGTCACTGGTGGCCGACCTAGCATTATGATTTTGTTCAGCATTACAGTCCGCGGACTGCTTATTGTCAACGCAATCCGTATGTGGAAGCTGCCCACCGGTGGTGACATTGGTAGGAGTTGCTTCACCCTTATTTGAAATGGCGCCGCTATGCTTCCACTGATAGAGTAACCCTATACTTCCAAGAACAATACTGGTGTATAATATCATCCATGCCGTCGAGTAAAGATTTATTTTTAGGCTCTTGTCAAGCTTGTCAATGGAAAACCCCACTAGCGAGTAGCATTTCACAGCTAACTGTGAAAGGTCCTTACTCATGGTGCTTTAAAGAAAGACGCCGCGTTATACTGACAATGCACAGCTCGCTGTCTTACACGGAAAAGCTTTGGCCACGACAAGACTTCTCCCACAGAGTCCTCCCCAACGCACTATTTCTGGATGCACTCCGCCCTAATCTGTACGTTCACACGTCCACCATGGTACGCATCGATATTCTACTCAGGAATCCAAATTGCATCGATCTTCGAATTTCGATTGACTTTTAAAACGCACAAACATGAAATAAAGTCACAAAGAGTGTCTATTGTTGGCTCTTCTCAGCGATACGGTCTTATTCACATGACATCTTCGAGTCTCCCTTGCATCCCTACTTTTGCTGCTGCGTCTGTCAGTAAACTACGCACTTGACGCTGTTGACAAATGCTATCTGAATCACTGTTATACACAAACAAATACACACACACACACACAGCACATATTCCTGCTAAGATAGGTAAACGTTACGTTACGTTCCGTTCACGTGCAGGCACTAGGCAGCTCTTTATCGATCTCAATCGCAGAACTACAGCGCTACTTTGCGCAGTATGTTCCTCGAGCCATCTCCAAACGGCTAATCGATTGAATCTGACATCTCACAACTGTCTCACACAGGTAGAGTGCACCGTTATAGTAGGGGAGAAATTGCTGGGTTTTTTTCTTAAGAAAATTTAGCACTCCCTATGCTATACATATATCATGCTTCCTTTTTGTAAATCTGCTAGAATTTTTGCCTGTGGCGCATGTTCGGTACGAGCGCTGTGAGGGATAGCGAAGTGTCAATTATTAATCTAACTACGAGTGATGACACGCGTTAGACTGCTACGATTAGCAGGTTCAAACGAAAGTTTTCATTGATTCGGGAGAGGTTGTAAGAAAACGAAATCTGAATACTGAATTGCTGCTGCTGCTGCTGCTGCTTAGCGGAAACCAAGGTACCGATCAATTGTTACGATCGAATTAGACGAGCTCAAAAGAAATTGTGGCAATTATATTAGCTTTTACCTGGTTGGCTGTTCGAGTGAGTAAGGCGGCCAGTCAGTAAATGGGATCACTTGAGATTAAGGGTATTAAAGTAAGAAAGACTAATCAGCTTTACGTTCAATACACGCCACTTCTTATTCCAGAAACAAGAATCGAAATCAGCTATGCGCATGAATATATGTCTCTGGTTGAGTCAATAGGAATAGGCATTTTTTTTTTTATCATCACATGTGTTGTAAATTTATCCGGGCCGGATAACTTAGAATTAGCAATAACAGTAATAATAATGGTCCTAATCAAAAAATCGAAAACTCAAACTAAAAAAAAATAGTATTTCCTGCTGTTCCTGTTTATATGAAACAGCAGCAAATTTCTTGTAAATTCGATTCCTAATTTACCTAAAAAAAAAAAACTGATCGATTAATGTTTGACAGATTATCAAAAATACAATTGGCAAACTGGTTTTAAAATAATTGACTGTGCATCCAGCTGTTTTCTAATAATGGCAAGCGCAAATTTTAATAATATTTACATTGCGTTTCTGATGACGTCATTTCTAAAAATATACGTCAGACTTATAGAAAACTGAGAACAACTTTTTACCATAAACAGATATTTATGTAAGAACCCTTTGTTTAAACCAAAACTTCTCTAGCTTTTTTTTTAAATTTTTGCATACATTTTTGCTTAATACTACTCTTCAGGGTAACAACACAGGAAATTTCTAGTTTTAATTTTCATCGTGGGTTGATATATAAATTAGCTAGAGAATGCCGCTCAGAGGCTTCCCTATTTTTCAAAACAATATATCGTAATCTGTAGCAATCACAATGCCCATCATAATCTCCATAACAGGTAAAACACATACACTACACACTTATTAACTGGTGATAAAATCTTACTAGAACACAGTTCTTTTCATATATGTATCTTAAGGTAACTTGCTTATTAAGTAAACCACCAAGCTAAAAGGATGTCACTTAGCTAAATTTACGGAGTTACCTACCAGCAGACCTAGCGTTTCATGCAGAACAAAGTCAATACCTATGGAGCACCGTAGCGCGACTTCAACTTGAACCGTTTCCATGCGTACGGAATATTGATCAATAATTGAATATGTATTACCAATCTCACCATGTCTGGAAGAAATTCGCATTGCCTACGGATATGAGCTTCGTGTTATTAGTACGCAGTCGCTTACCTGAAAAATTGAAAATTAGATTTAACAAAAACGGAATTAGACGTAATATCTTAACGATATCTTCGAAAAACTTCCTCTGTCGAGCGATACTTTGTAAACAAAACAGAAATACAAAACGGGGTACTTTATTTAGATCGATTTAGGTTAGTTTCTCTTATTTTTAATTTTATTTCGTATATTCTTTACGTGATAATTTTGAAGCTTGAGTATAACCGTGATACTTAGCTGGGCTTTTCATATATCAACTGATTCGTACCAGTTTTATAACTGTTTGAGGTTTCGTCCTTTAAGCAAGAAAAAGTAGGTAGAGATACTGAGCTGAGAGTTAGGCACTATGCTTTACTTGTGACCTCAGTTAGCCGCTGTATTAATCAAAAACTTGCCAAATTCTACTAAGAACCTTTCCCTTTGAACAACTTTGCTTACAGTGGGCACTGTCTTGTGGTGCTAGAGGTATTGATAACCGCAAATTCGTATTGTTAGAGAAACGGTGATTCGGTTTGAGTTTGAACGTGCACACGATGCAAAAGTGGTCTCTATCATCCTCCTAATGGCCACAAATCTAATATTAACATAATAATAACAATTAATAGAAATAATAATAATAACAAATATTCTAAGTATTTAAACTTATTTGATTGAAAAAAAACAAAACCCAAATCCACGTCGTATTTGGATCTGTTATGTTCAAATTTTTTTCTATCCAAGTTCTGTTGATGGCAGCGCGCGTTTTATGGTCTCCGGAAACTAATCAGCAATCGAACTTTTTTTCTATAAACTATTCGTCTATAAAACTACGCGATTAAATATAATACAGAACTGGAAAAATTAAATTTCTATTTTTGTTAACTTACTTTCCCTTCGTGCCGTCATTACTTTCAGCAGGTCACAATACCCATAAAGCAAATCATGCAAAAGCATTTCGAAGAAGGAACAATATTCTCGACAACTATCCTCATTTTTCGATTCTCGCTTGTATTCAGTTCTATAAACATGTTATTTTTCTTTTTCCAGGAAGATAAATATGTCGCGACGAAACAAATCGTGCCTTCAGCGAGAAATCACCATTATCCTATTTGCAGGACATCTAAGGCCATCATACAACTGCGACTCACCCAACACCCAGAACATCGTTCCAAACCTCCTTACGCGAGGTTATCTGGAGAATGCATATTTATATAATGCATCCCCATTACCTCACCTTTTATTTAGGATGGGTCGCCACGGTCGGTCGGAAGAATACAACAAGTAATTTGGATGCTTTTGGTCATTTAATATTTACTTGCTTTGTATTATACAGTGGATGAGAAAAACCTATGAGAAAAAACATATGAAATCATTTCTAGAGAGCCATTCTCGTGGGAACTATCGCAAAAGCATCTTGTGCTGACAGGTCGCGGACATGATCATGTTTCGCTAATACCCGTGGTAAGCAGCAGCTGTGCGTAGCTTGCTAGTTTCTCTATACTTCGCAACTTCGGTTCTGCCTCTCATCAACTAATGAATACAGTCCAAATTCTGTCAAGCACGCTTCCATACTAAAGACGGACTTCAGGATAGCTATATCAGTGGTACAGTCGTTTCAAAGGGACGAAGAAGGCCTTGCTATTAATGCAACTAAATACAAACCCAATTTGTTACAAACAGGCGCTAAACAACAGTGCCACATCCTCGTTGACTATTAGTCGCGAGGTAGGTCTACCTGACGAAGCTTTCCTTCGCAACTTTTAAATCTGACATCATATGGAAATGAAAAGCCGTAATAAGCCGACAATCAGCCAGGCGTCCAGAAACAACGAAAGGACTGCGTATCCATCCGTGTTAATATGTTTTTCCGTGTATCACCGAAAGTTGGGCGACAACAGCCTTTCAACTGCATCGAACGGTGCTTGCAATGTAACTGCTAGTCGGACCGCCGCATCGCGCATTTCATGCGCAATACGAAGGTCTCCGGCGCAACGCCGCTTAAGTCGTGCAGATCGCCAACGAGACAATTCCAGGCGTCCGAAATGCTGATGTGCACGAGATAAAGCAGAGGCGTTTCTTGCAGGAACTAGTAGCATGCTACGGCACGTGGAGTGTACTGTTTATGGTTATAGTACAAATTCGCCGAAGGCCGTGGTTTTCACTCACGGCCTAGAGATCGTTGTTGATAGTTTTCGTCCCACGAATGTCACGATGCCAGAAACATATAAGAAAATCCGCCAATAATGGGCGGATTTTCTTAATGCGTCGATAAGATAGCGAAAAGATTCAGGGATAACTCGAAATAGTCATACCACGTACGTATATATTAGGCACAGCATCACTTAGGTAAAAAGAAATTCGTAACGGGCTGTACAACTCTTACTTTCCATATTCGATTTATGTGTTGAGTACAAAAAAGCTTCAGGAGAAGCCTTTTGGTCTTTCAATTCCAATGACGTAATCCCTCGGTTGCCCCGCTTCTGATGTTCCGAACACAAGAAAGCCGAGTACAGGTGAACCATGGGCAGACAGATATGCGAGTGGATGCGTGTTTAAATTTTTGCGGGTAAAGTTACTGTCTCCGGTAGACGGCCAAGCAACATATGCTAACTTATCAATGGCGTATCCAGTGGATCATTGAAGGAAGACATCAGCTGGCTCATTCCAGTTACAAATCTGCTCACCGTTCAAATGTTTGTTTACATATGAACTTACATTTATTGCATATTTGCTTACAACTAAGTATTTCTCTGGCTAAAAGAATAATGACAACACGATTGGGTTGCCGGTGTCATCGTGGCAATGATATGCTGGTTAAATATTATTATTACTAATATGGTGACAAAGAAAATTACCAAAATACAATAATCGAAGGTTAGTTATAAGCCAGGACAACAAAAATGTACTTAAGCATCGCACGAAACCTTCCAAAAGTGTCGTTCTTGGGAGACGCCAGCCAGGAATCGTTAAAGTTTGGCGTCCGATGTTGCTTGTCCGATGAAGCATTGATTGGAACAGTTGGTTTTTTCCAGCACAAAACATCTGGACCGCCATCGCGCAATCACACTACCACTGTACATAACGGTGACAGTCTGTATGGTATGAGTTAATGAACGACAAGAAGTCATGCGGTGCTTTTCAGGCAAATAACTATAACAGATAACTATTTTTTGCTACAACTCTTACACAGCTTGGCAAATCTTCGGGGAACTGAGTAAACCTAATTATACCTAAACTGAACACTACAATCTCGTTTTTGTTCGAATGTAGAAATCTTCTTTACAATGATTGATGAACCTGAATGGTTCATGGAATGGCAAAAAATGCAGTCTACGCACGCATTCTTTGACTTAGGTTAATTTTGCAGAGTTAGACACAAAAGCCCAGAAGTATGCTAACAGCATCGTATAAATAGCTTGCACTTATCAGCTGTGTTTTATATGTTACACATCTTAAATAAACGTGAACGGTTAATGAACTAAAAAAATCAGCTGTCCATAAGGAGCTAAGGGCAAGAAAGGACTTTTTATACCTAGGCGTTTCGAGGGCTCGACCTATTCATTATTGAAATGCGTCTAAAGGCAATTTCTCGGTTTCATGACTCGTGAGGTATACGGCGAGTGTGTTTCTAGACGAATGTGTTTCAAGGCTTATGCGTACATTTGCATGGGCTAGTGGCCTTATGTGATATGGCGGCCAATTAAAAGATTGACTGTACTTCATCTATGAATTAATCTTAGTATAACAAGCCTTATAAACAGAATATTTCCTTTTGAAAACTGAAGTAACACAACATCTGGATATTTCATCTCAACCCGTGTCAATATTGAGATACAGAAACGACCAGAAACAAGTCTGTAAGGAATGGCATACGTTCCGTATGTAGTTGTATGTGCATATATCTCAGAATTCCTATTGAAATCGAATTGTTTTTTTGGTGCCCTCTCATCGTTTAAGATGTTTATCAAGATGGGTCACCATGAGGACACTTGTTTAGAACGACATATTTGGATATATGACAGTGTGATATACGTATGCTTTGCAGGCCGCAACAAAATCATTATCTTATCGAATACCCTATCGCTATTTACTTTACGGTGAAAATCAACTGAATCAACTGTTTATTCAATCGACAGCTTGTGACAAGTCAGTTGTTCCACAGTCGAGAGTCACAGAAGTAACAACACCATATATTAATAGTCACGTGGAAAACACACGGACTGCTTTTGTGGGTTTTAAGCTTTCTATCCGAGTGCATATATATATGTGTATATATATAGCCTTAACCAACAAATATATACTTAACATCAGACAGTACGTTAGACGTAAATTCGTAAAGATTAAGCGCATTTTTTAGCACCTTTAGGTTTTTAGAGCCTTTCCTTTAAGTTTTTTTTTTTTTTTTATTTAAGCCAAGAATGTAAGTCTGCAGTACTTTTTCCTTTTGCGACGCGTTAAATATACGAGAAATACTACGTATTCTTCGACTAGACAGCACGAACCTGTACCACCTGTACTCACTTAAGTGTCAAATTTGGGCCATATTAGATGCCACTAAACCTGCTACTACACTGCTGCCACTAGGTCATCACTAGGTCCAATGAGCCTACGCTTATAAATCCTACTTCACTTACGATACAAACTAAGAAGCTGTGTGTTAATTTAAAGAAAGAGTTCTTAAAAATGTCTCGTAATTTGTTTAGCCTGTTAGTTAAGGCCATAATCACACCGAATTGCCGTTCCTACTAATACTTTAATTAAAGATGTTCCTATCGGTACACGAAAAAAACATGTAATTTAATATCATATAAAATTTAAAAATGTAATCATTCTTGGTAAGTGAACACGAACACTTTACCAAAATGAACAATTTGGTAAACGTAGATAATAATGCAACGCCAACGTTATACACTGCTAAGATAAATCATTAGTACGGTTTTATTTAAAAAATTAGATATTTAGTTATTATTTAAGCAAATAAATCAGCTGCAATTACGTTATTTCGTATTTAGAAAAAAGATCTAGTTAGTAAACACGCATACACATGGATAGCTATGTGTATCCATTCCGGAGTTACTAGATTTTCCTAAGGGATTTCATCCTACGCTTCATTTCGAATCAATGTGCTACTCCACAATTCGAGCGCGCAGCCGTTGTCACTGCACAATTCCTAGGCGTCTAATAAAATGACATATTTACAAAGCAGTAATGGTAACTAACTATTAGTAGGCCTCGCCGAGTGGGCACCAGCTAGAGGCTGTCTGCTTGTCCGATAGCGGCCTGTGGCCACGTAAGCAACGTGAGGTACGCAAACCAACGTCGACCTATTCCTGAGCGTCAAATGAACGACAGTGAAAAAATTTTCTAGCGAAACCACCCGTTGGTAGGCAGTCATCGCACCCCGGTGGCCGAAACGGAAATTATTATTAGCGGTAAACCAGAAACCCATTGGGTTTTATGAATGTAATAATCACGACCTAATCAGCGGCTGTTGAGGTCGACCAAAGCTCTGATTGGAACCGGCTTGAAATGTCTATTACTTAGCGAGACGCACAGTAAGAACGCCCCAATTGTTACGAGCTTCTTTCAAACGCGTCCCGCTTCGGTCGGTATATGTATATGTTACATCCAGTATTGAAGCTTTCAGGCAATTACATTAAACGGATGCCTGCCGGTACCAAACAAAACATATCCACACCCAAACGAGCCTAGACCACGCGTCAATAGACTTGTCGGGCTAACACCTCACCCACTGTGTTTTTACGAAGACATGCTGTCGTACGTGGCCCTTTCTTTGCAGCAAGGAATAGTTCTCAAAGATCAAATACATCAGTCAACGCTGTCCTTGTTAGTTTGTACAACGGCTCACGCTATTTCGTTAGTGCTGACACTTCAAGAGATAACCTGTTATTTTCTATCCCGCTTATGCACGTATACGTTCATTAATAGTTATGTTTTTGTGACAAAAAAAAAGGAAATAAAAACACTTATACAAGAACAGTAGCTATTTTCAGTCGGGTGTAGTGATAAGCTTAATAGCAGAGTATCTTTTGTTTAGCATTAAGTATTGGCATTTTTAAAACCCGTTATAATCTATGTGACAAGAACGAAATGATCGATCCAAACGCTTGTCTTGCTTGATTTACCGCGAAAGAACAAATGTTATTAAAATACATTTCTTGTATATTGTTTATTGTATGGTAGCTTGATGGCATGTTATTAATTAATATCCTGTAATTGTGTTGTTCCTAACTAATAAAGATTCATGCATTCGGTCAAGGCAGGGATGGGTATGCTATGCTCTACCTAGGCGACATGAACTTCTCAATAACATTTCTGCCCGCCAATTATCAAACTATATCATATCTCTGCTTAATTTAAACCCACGACAATATATACTATAGAATAACTATAATTCTAAACTGTTAATAAATACCGTCCGAATGCTCGTATGTTTATATTGAGAACCATATTCTAGCTCATGATTCCTCCACGTTTACTAATTCGTATTATAATTCTTCCAATAATCTAGTAATATGGCCATTTACGCAGACAGCTGAACAAAGGCCGAGCCATCCATTACGCAGACACCCTACCTCCATATCAACCCAATCATAACTGAACAAATCGTGGCCATACATTGACAGACGCCTCCGCAGCTACGTCGTCTTTGAACATCGCCAATGGAAGGACCCCGTTGGCCTTGCGTCCGCCATAGAATGCACTGTTATATAGAAGCTCAGTACTAGTACAAGCGTATGTATTGTTGGTTCCATATTGAGCCTAACGGCCAATTGCGCGCTGTTACTGGCCGTTGTTACTTCATTATTAGCACTTCGTTTGCTCCTTTCCCTCGGTGCCCTCCCTCACCCGTAAACGAAAGTCGACAATAGTGAACCAACGAGGCAACGCCCAAATATGTAAAAGGCCTTGGCTGTGCGTTGTAATTGTGTTCGCTGTTGCTGTTACTGCTATTGTTGTCGTTGTTGTTGACGCCGCTGCGCCATCTATTGTTGTTATTGCAGCCTAGCCTACCGATGACACGCGTGTCTATTGAACACGGCCGGTAGAGCACCACAAGACGCTGCAGTACCGAATCTAGCAGTGTACGATCTAGCGCCGAAACCACACATATCCCTGTATTCTTTATAACTGGCTGTGAGTCATCGTAATAAAACAATAATAGGCAGGCGGTCAAGGGAACGAATAGTACAATATATATGTTATATACATGTATTTATTGGTTTCTGCGTGACGTCTGACCTACGAAAGAACGTTGTTGCTAACTCGTATTTTGACTAGCCTTGAAAAATTGCTAGGTATGCGTACAATAATGTTATATGTAGTTCAATCGCTGAAACTGAAAATCGCTTAGTGTTTCGATACAACCCGCAAATGTGCCGTAAGCCCATAGACAGTGATGAACTAAAAAAGCTGATGTCAAATACGACCCTTTGTTAGAGACACTCAACGACGTTTTGTTAGAGACAAATCGGGTACCACTCAACGGTCTGCCCACGTGTACGCATTAGATGGCAAGTTAAAAGATGAAGGTTCTAGCCTTGTTTACCAAGAGCCTTCACCTAATTATAGAAATTCTGTTGACGTCAAGTCTCTACATAGGGAATTGAGATGAGAAAGTTGAATATAGATAGCCACGCATAGTAATAGGTAAAGACTGTGCTTCGATGGGTTATTTTCCCCACGTTTGAGTCGTCTTCACGCACGGTATTGTGTAAATCTCTAGAAGAATCTATGTACTTCGATACATTTATTGATACTAACAATGTCTTGGATCAAGAGTTGCCGCTTGTAGGTCTGCGGTCTGCAGACGTCAATGTTCGCCTATTCTATAATACAGTGAAAGAATTAATGGGTTACGCATATAGTGTATTACCAGCTGATACGGCCACAGCTTCCTATGGGCAAACTTCGAGTCGACTCGGAGGGTTGACGTGGCCCTGCTGATTTACAACGAGGACATGTCAGCTAGATTATCAGCTAAATATTGTTTATTGTTATTAGATGGCTTATAATAAAAGTTAAGCATAAACTAAGCAAACGGAATGTTATTAAATATCAAACGACAGTTCTTGTGTGAAATCTATGATGAGTATACGCTTAGTCCATAGGCACCGTTGGTACACGCGTGAACGCCTCCGCCATTGAAGTCGTTCTAGTTCTAGTTAATTGTATCTATTGTGCTGCAGTGGCATCACAATGGCAGTTCATATATAATCATGCTAAATATGAAATGCTAGTACAAAAGCAGACCTGCTTGTGCTATTGATGTTATGGAGCGTTTGTTAGTAACGAGGCGTCATGGAACTGTAAACTTGAGCAGTACTAATTACTGCGATAGTTCCAACGCGAGTACGTTGTTCGGGTACCAAGAATCAATACAGAAAAAGGTACCTGTTCAGCAGTGAAATAAGGTAAGTCATTTGCCCAGGGTTTTTTCCATATCACATCTGCTAACGAGTATCAGTAACGCCATCGCCAGGAGCACCTTGGGATCTTCATCGGCATGAATTTCGTCGTCATTAGAGGTGGTGATATGACGGTGTATTGTATTATCAGCTTGTAAAAGTAACTGGGGACAGACACAGAGATTTCATTAAATATAGATAAGCGAGCACACGTCATCAAACTTGACTAAGTCAACTAAAAATTTACTAAAAGTTAACTTGAAAAGCACGAATCACGATATCGAATGAAACCATTGGCCCGTTAAAATGTTAATTTCACCGAGAAACTGGTGATGGAAACTGTTGAACAAGTGAGTAGGGTGTGTTTCAGACGTACGGTTATTGTAAACGGAAGTCCAGTAAGCAGCTGTACCAAACAAACGAATCGGGCAAACGAGATAAAGTATAAGCCGGCAGCGAGAAAATCAAGTAGTTCAATGAGTTTCTAATACAAAGCCGTCGTTCCTAGCACTTGCTCTACGGGTTTAGCTAAACCGTTTCAGATCTCTAAAACCGCATGCTATAAATACTAATAACATTAAATAAACATAAACAGAATTTCAAACGCGTTTCTTCCGATTGACTTTCAACATATTCAAATGACAATCATATATATATCTATATGTGCAGTTAAATGACGTTTACTAATAATAACAATGATACCAGAAAATCGAAAAGGCTAACTTCTTTAACCAATCTAGTAGCTATGACACAGTTATCTACTTGAAGTTATATCCAGATTAGCCGATCAGCCAATCTTCAATTCATTAAGCAATTATGTGCTTTACTCTATGTTTCTGTAGGCGCTGGTCTTCTGTCGTTTTTGTATATATTTATTGTGTATTTGCCATGATGCTGTGTTGTATATATTTTAGCTATATATGAAACTCGTCAATAGACTTATTCCTGATGTTTGTTTGTTTGTTACCATTTCGGCTAACTCATCATTTCGTAAGCTTCACTAGATGGCCATCTTCGGTACCATGCAATTCGTGGACCATAGCGCCAATTGTAATTGATCGTGCTTAGAAGAAAATGGCACCTACAGAAATTTAACCTTTATACTTCGTCAATTGAAGTGGCGGCTACGACAGCGATAGCAGAATTTAAGTGCGCCGGAACCAAAACTCTGCCGAACGCTCGTTTATCTCAAACTAGCGAAGGAACAAAGACATATGGCGAACGGTGTCGGAAGCCCACCGCGGTTTACGAGCGCTTTCGTTGTACTGAATTCTGCGAACGGTATGGTATATTACGCTATTCTCATTTAGAGGCTGATGGAGGAACCTCTATAATAATATTTGTCGGAGAGCAGTCGGTTCGAACCCTGACTGGGCTATAATGAAGGTAAATAATTATAAGGACTGCACAGTCGCTTTTTAGTTTATGTTCCAGCAGTTACTCTAAACTTTTGCCCATTATCCTTACAGCCCTATTTCATCTACTTTTTTTTTTAACAATGTATATTCCAGAATACTTTGTTACGAGTGTAGCAAAAACAAATCTCAAGGAATGTCAAGTCTGCGCTAGATAAATCATTCCGAACCCAGCGCGATTACGGCTTTGAGAATTAAACTAGCAGCCAGTCATTTTCAATACGTTTCTCCTTTAATCCGTTAGAGTCTATTTGAACGATGTAATTCGGCGCTGTTTATTTCTGTTATTAGGACCCAGCTGTATTACAAATCAACTACTGGGCCATGTTGATGAATTTTTGGTCTCCCCAAATCAATATACTTGAAGGATCTTTTAGTTTGCCTATAGTTTGAGGCTCTTTAGAAGCTGCATGAAAACTGAAAATAATGTACACCGTCGATTTTACGAAAAAAAAACAGAAGCTTTCTTGTTTTGGTAGTGGGAGTGTCTTCTGTGCGCAAAGGTAGGATGATCACTGGTATTCGCTCTATATCCGAGAACGATTTGCTACAGTGGATTTGTCGCTGTGTTCTAAAAAACTGGGTTTCCCTCCAGTACAAAAAGGTGGGCCCCCACCACGGCAAATGTGTTCGATTTTGAATGCTTCAAGCTGATACATAATAAACAACGCTTTCTCTACCTAAGAAATAAAAATGTCTTACCCAAGTACCAGCAGTGCGTCCCGATCAATTAATTTGTCTTCGTTAGAAATTATCAGGTCCGCTGTTGGAGAACCCGCCCAACCAGAACCATCTTCACTATAAAATATCCATTTGCTAATTTCACTATCCAAAGATTGAAGAATAGGCTATGGCGTTGACATGAAATCTGAAGAGAATATAAGGTGCAAAATGATCTCCCACTTGACCTCATGCATTGATGGCCTTAACGAGTTTCGCTTCGCGCGATCTGTTGTTGTTGTTGTGAAGAAGCATGACTTTGCTTTCTTTTTTATCGCGCCCTGTTTGCTGGATAGCCTTGCTTATGGATAGGCTGTACGCAGACGTTTGTTGCCTATTTTGTTGTGCTCTCAGTGCTCGGTGTATAAGGCCCCTGGAAAGTCATGACCTTTTCCGGATGGATACAACTTTGCATGTAATGAGTAGAAGTTTCGACATATCTCCCTGAGCCACCCACTTCACCTTCTAGTTTATATAAATGTATAAACAAACAACGAAGAAGGAAGAAACATACTATCACTTCTACTCCAAACGGCTATAGTTAACATATTCTGTAGGGTTAAGCATTTTCGAAAAACAATGTCTAGCAATTAATGCGCCGAATAGTTTAGTACAGTGGTATTTGGAACACGAATTAGCTGCTCCCAGCGAACTGTTGTTCTATGATCAGCAAGTCAGATACGACCAGATAATCCGCTTATCCTCTAAGCTAAAGCCTCTGCCGTCATCGAAGAACTATAGAATCGGTGGTCCTCAAGTGGCCTGATACTTTTAACCAGTAGATACCATAATAGATGTCCTCTCGTACCAAACACGCAACCCATTTCATCGATCGTACTCTACAACTCATATTACTGGTTCCTTTTTTTAAAAATTCCATTAGTGAATTAAAATCAAATATGATCCAAAACGTTGATTCTATTTTAATTGAATGGGATCTATTCAATGCCATATGTTTGCTGGATGCTTTTTTCAATCGAACATCGACTAATGAAGAAGGTAACATAGTCTTCCTGCCTATAGTACAAGATTGCTGACGATCATTGTCGACCAGTGTAACGAGAGTCTACCCAAAAATGTATCACTCCTAAACGTCTTATTGAAGCGTTTGTGTTGTTCGCTGCGCCGCTGCCTACCACATAACAAATCCGAGAAGAAGGGTGACGAAAAAAAGTCTAATGAAGATCTTCAAACCGTCAAGTAACATTTAGACTGTCAAAAGGCTTACCATGTGCGATACTTCGTTGTTACAACAGCGGTCCTTACTTAGATGCCTTTTTGTCTTCCGGTCAGCAGTAGGTCACCAGTATACGAACGTTACCCATTTCGGTCAAGATAAGACACGCAGATCTGGCTAAAGGCAACCATTTACTGGATCGTTCAAAATAACCTTAATCTCGAACTAGTGTTTCGCACTAGCTTCACTTCGATGGGATATGTGGACGCGTTGACGGTACGGTATTAATTTAAGCTTGCTGTGCTACCATATGATTTATTGAGTTCACTATGCGGTTAGCTAATGTGAAGAAACGCGGGCTAATTTCGAAAATTCACAGGCACAGACGCAGATTAAGTGGAAGCAAATGAGAAACAACCTATCGACCTTGCCAACGGCGTTCGCTTTGAACCTCTAGCCCGATATGAGCGTCGTCCAAGCAGCAGGCTCTCCATCAAATGCACATGACTATTGGGTGCATGAGCTAGAGGAAACTCATCGCTTATTTCTCCATATTTGATTTGACCGCGCTGAAAAAGTTATGCAGGAGATAGCTGGCTGGCTACTGTTTCTGACACTTCTCAGAAGATGAATGGGCTTTTCTAGATCCAGTAACCGATTAGATAAACGATTCCCAATGCGAATATACATCTTCTAGAGAAACTCGACAAAGAAGTGGGCCTGTTGCCTTCTAGCTAGAGTATGCAATTTGCCTTGATGTTTACAGTATCCTTTTGTATTTTAGTTTTAAGCTTGGTTGAGTACTATATATATATATATATATAGTTTTTTTTCGCTATGAGGGACACATGTTGTTACTATTCCGGCTATATATTTTAGCTGTGAGTATATATGGTTGTGGCCTGCGATTCCCAGTTTAAAAACTGCAAATTAATCGTAAGTCTTATCTTACGCGCTAAGTTGCCGGAATAGTGACAAAATGTGCCTCTCATAGCGAAAAAAAACTTTTACTAAGGTATAAATACAGATTTCTTGCAGAAAACCACTAACGTTTGTATTCTAGCGCTCTCCTAAAGCAACGATAGGATATTTTCTCATGCAACGTTCGCACAATCTCGTATACCGTCTGACGGATCTGATGAACACGAGAGACACCGTTAGTTCGAAGTCGACATAAACGAATCCTCATTAAGTGGATGCTTTACAGCAAGTAAAATGTTAGAACAGAATGTAATCTCTGACACTTTCAACTGAGCAGATAGATTTTAAACGGCTTGTGACTATGGATTACCTAATAGACTGTGTGTCCTTACATTTGCCACTTCTACGATATGCCTAACCTACAAAAAGGGAAGCGCACCTGATCGCCACTATCCTTGTCTACGTTCTTCTTCCGAACCATTCTGTCGGTATGTTACACGTTCGATCCCCGATCAGTTCAAGGACTTCGTATACCTTTATCCAATTATGTTACACTGCTCCGATCAACTTCACGGAAACCCCAAACAGACACACACACACACGCACACACACACACACAATCCTACGTGAAGCTTTACATCACCTCAGAATTCTCACAGGTCGTTTTCGGCTGTCTCGCACTGTCCTTACAAACTAACTCTTGGGAAACTAGACCTATATGAAGAAGCGTACACTATGTTAGTTCCATCAGCAGCATTAACTTGCTATAAGTCTTCGTGGGTCGAAATCAGCACAGTAATAGCAGAAAGCTCATTGGTGGGTTTAGCGTCTTCTGGACAGCTAAGCCGTCCTTCATCTTACATATTGAGACCAGCTGGTACTCAGTGTTCACTAGTCAGTTACCACTCTCTAGAAAACCCAGTCGGATGAACGGGACCCACCCTATTCCAGGGGGCGCTACCATCAGCATCTATGACACCACTGTCGTTTGTTTTTCGCTTTTTGGTGAGTGTGCCGTACATTCAACGGTAGTAGTGGTAAGTAAGGTAGATCTCGAAAGAAGGTTCGGTACCGGAGTGGCTGTGTGCCTAGTCGGACTATCTGGCTCGTTCTATTAAGGTTCTGGCCAGCCTCGTAACGCACCCGGCAGGAGCGTGGTCTTTGTGATCTCGGCGATAGACAGACAATGTCTCCGTAGCCTCAGTGACAGAAGCGGGTAGCCGCCGGCATCAATAGCCGTTCTGAGTAGCGCAGAGACGATACACAACTGCTGAGCAAACTGGCGCTGATGCTGCTAATAGTTGCATTAACCATGAATAGGCAAGAGAAAATAGCTACTATGATGAGCTTCAAGAGAACATCGACTAGCTTGAACGTATTGGACCTAGCTTCAAGTGCTTTCTTACCATTTCAAAGGCGCTTGCAGTGGTAAGATTCGGTAAGGTCAAGCTTGGGGGGGGGGCTTTGTTGCTTTACGTAGACGGCCAACAGTCTGCTCATGTCCCCTTGGTGGTGCTCACTATGCTTATGCTAGAATTGTTGTCATACCATAGCTTGCACGCACTCAGTTACTTTGTTACTCGAAGATCTTTTTTGCACGGATTTTCTTTTTAGCTAAATAGCGTTAGTCGACGTGACATCAGCGCGACGTACGCTCGAAACTAGTATAGAGCGAACAGCGATACTGTAAGCTATAGGTAATTATTAGATGTAAGGGTCTGTTAAAACTAACTGAATGCAAACGCTACATTTTTGTGGCCATCCGTGAGTCGTCTTACCGCTTAAACTCCATACCGCCCATTGTGGAATAGGGATTGTCATGTTATGCGTAGGCAAGGAACGAGATCGCGACACGTTCATGTCGGCGGACGTGGTAATCCTCAATAGAAATTTACTATTCGTGTGTTCCGCGAGCATTGGAAACCGGTTGATTGAGTTTCAGTGACAGCTGCCACGACGGTGAAGATGGAATGTGGCAAATATGTGCGAGGTCTTACTCGTTCCTATGCCAAAGCCTGAACAAATTATCCGTGTAAGGGACCGAATGGTCTCTCCGCCGCCCAAACGATCGAGCCGTTCGTTGGAGTCACAATATTGACGAGTCGAACATTACCTTTGTGTAAACTACTATATAATGATCAGAACTTAAACATGAATGTTTATAGATGTCATTAGAGATAGGAATATCATTAGCTTATTAGAGATATCATTAGAGATAGAAAGGACACCAGATTCTACTCGACACGTACCGTTGCTGCTCACTTTTGTTTTCTCTAGCTTACGAAATTATACGATAGCAACAACGTAGACACTACAAAGACTAAAATGACCAGCTGCGTGCGCTTCTTACAATTTTCTGCAAGAGACTTCTGTCACCCAAGTGGGAAAGCTAGATAGTCAGCGAGGCTTACAAGTCAGGATTTTCGACGCGCGGAAAAAGATCCTTCCACTTATAGCATCTACACGGGTTCGAGAAACAGTGCAAAGACCTACTGTGTCGTTATTAGGCAAAACATGGTTTTTCAATTTGAGTGACGTTTTCAGCTGCACGACTATACCGCTATCTATCTCTTCGTTGACCGAATTTAAACAAACAACATAGGTCGCTTCCAACAATGGCATGCTCCTCTCCTAACGCCCGACAAATTTAAAGACAAGCCAGGACGAATTTTTCTCAGTATACTATGGTTGCTTATTAGCTCCAACTTAGAACGGGCCGGCAATCGTCTTGAGATTGGGTTAAGTATGTATGTCATGAATAAGTTATTAAGGCAATGGTGATGTTTTGGTAATCATTTGATCTGCTCCTCTGGCGACTGAACTAGCTAGACTATCATTCATAGTGGCTTGATCGTTAGCAGCGATCCAGCTCTAGTTACTGCCAATGCTTAATTATACTAATATCAATACTAGTATACGTATAATTCTTTGATCCAGACGAATAGATGCTTTGTGAAAGGCTTATGTTTCGCTCAACTGGTTCGCACAAGCGAGCCGATAAAGACAATGTTTTTCCTGGTTCACTTTCGGTATTCGATTGGTTCCCAACACGAAGCGGGCCGTGTTTTTGTGAGCAGTTTCAAACCTCGAACACTACGTGTGTCGCTCGCGAGCGCATTGTTGCCAATCACGAAGCACGGCTGTCAAACAACTAAGACAAACATCACTCGTTGAGCAATTTCGTCAAAGCTGCCATCCGTCAGTGATCTCAACGATCAGCGATCAGCGTTGCTAGACATTTTGATGTCATCGCTTTAGGCGATCACCGTACGATTGGCATTTGGATTCAATTATACCGCATAGCCCATGTGGCGTTGCTCAAACAGCGTTCGATAGCACGCACGGCTAATATTAACGTTGTTTGGCTTGTTGTCCTTTGCCGAATCGGATTCGTTTTGTCAGCGCCTCTCATCTTGGGGAAAAACGCCACTGAGTGAGGTAATGGCGGAGCGGTTTGCTCAGAAACTCAGTTATCTCGGTAATTCTGATGATACGGAACGTTGTTATGTGACCTTTGCCTACTACCGATCGACGATGTGGTCGTAATTATAGTTAACCTTTGCTATTGTTTCCTTCTCTGCCTTCACCTCTTACTTCTGGATGAACCACTAATTAACTGACTATATTTATTCATTTAGTTATTATACGAGCCATATATGCGCACGCGGAACGGCTTCAGGTTCACTGCATGCGTATAGTAAAAGCCGACCCACCTTCTGACCTTGATGATCACTGAAATATATGTATTTTAAATGTGCGTGGAGGGGTTTGGAGGTATAATTGTCTAAGAAAATTGATTTATAATAACTTGATTTGAAAGCTGGTAGGACTTCAGCCTTTTTTTACCCTCCTCACCATGTTGAGCCTTTGTAAACCTCGCCACTTGTGTTAAATGAAAGGTTGTTAAAACACGACCCTTCTCCTGTCTTCTCTACTGGCACCTAACGCTAAACAGCAATGTGACGTAGACACTGGTCCTTTTATCAAATTTATGCGACTTTTTGTCATGTAGTGATGATTCTGGTTAGCTGTTTCTCATTGGCGAGTGATATCCCAGTATCATGAAGTATTATAAATTTGAAAAGAGAACAGCTACTGTATAGACCAATATTTTTACGAAATTCTCACGAATAAATCCAAGTTAAAATAAAAGTAATTCCTTAGCCTTTTTTAGCCATGTGCTTCCTCTAGCTAGGAAGCACATGCAAACATACCCCCGCCGTTTGCTATTCATGGCTCCCTCTCGATAATCATTGGGTCTTACCTTTTTGTCATTGTCCGGTCCGACAAGACTTTCCATCGCTATGAGCCAAAATACGGTTCGAATTTTGCCTTTCTTGTTTATAACAGCTAACGAATCAACAAGTATAGGTTATGTAAAAAAAAACATATAGATTGTTAGGTGACAATAGAGTATGGGCACTGTCATCCAATGCTATGATTGCAGCACTCAAGCACAAATATACTCATCCGAGGACACTAGACCGCGCACTGTTCCGTTCGACGCTGAGCTGGAAATCTTCCCAAACTTATTCGCACCACGATGGAAGATCTTCGTCGTTGTCGCCTCGCTTCGACGTCTACGTCATCATAACGACTTAATGCCTCAACGTGATAAGTCTGTGATTAATACTATATATATATATATATATATATATATATATATATATATATAGA